>NC_091456.1:105367204-105474561 GCF_027789765.1 Dendropsophus ebraccatus
TTTAAACACAAGGAGGAAAAAAACGAAAACGCAAAATCGCAAAACGATTTTTCCGTACTAAATATATCGTTCCGTCTAAACCGCTGATCTTTATTTAAAAAAAAATTGTTACTTGGAAATCGTTAATCGTACGATCGGCGAATTATCGCTCCGTGTAAACGCAGCATTAAATATCTCCTACGTGTCACAGCTGATGGCAACTTAAGAACAATGCTATGTGTTGATTGTCATTGTTCATGGTGGCATTACTATGGGGGACACGCATGACTACATTTGGTGGTGCTACACACATCATTTCTGTGTAATGAATGAAAGGGTCCCGTCTCTAATTGGACCAGTGACTTTTCCTTAATTGGTCCTCTTACAGTACCAATTATGTACCCCACTTCTTTCTGTACCTAGGTCGCACTTTGTTTTCAGAAGGAAGACAATAGCACACATAGATGATGCGTGCATTGATGTCTTGTTCACCAGCAGACCTTTCTCAGCCTCTTTCGTTTCTTGATGATAAAAACTTTCCAAATGTCCATACAAATCGGCATTCCCGGTCTGTGAAGTATTTTATTTGATAAAAATTGTGAAACAATTGAAGTTCTCTCCCTTTGCAGAGTCTGGTGGTAGAAGGAATACAGAAAAACAATGGTGACCTTCTTTTACTATTGTTGGCCTGACCTGCATCTCTCTATAAAAGCCTGAGTATCCTTTTTGCTTTTAATGGTCATATTTATCGTTAAGTGTTGGGAATGTCCATTTAAGCTGTGCGGTGTAGGCCTGTTCAGGGTCGCTAATTTATCTGTTATGAGGTTTCCCACAACTAGGATCTCAAGTGATAGTAAAGACTAGAACGAAACTGGGTCCCTGCAGTAAGATTCATCGCTCTTCTCTGAGCAAAATCGCTTAGGAGCAGAATGAATGGACACTACGTCTTGTTAGAGAACAAAACTTCCACAAACAAAGTCTACAAGATGTATATACAAACTATACATAGATAAATTCTCATTGTAACTTGTGGAGAGAGTAGAAGACACATTCATAATTTTCCAAGGCAAATTGGCAATTTTTGTTATTCCTTTATGATTGGGCAGGTGACAGGCGGAACTTCAAGTGGAGTTTGCTTGAAAGTTCCGCACGTATTCGTAGTGTGCACATACCCTTAGGCTGGATTCCACACGCTGTACTGTGCGGCTGTATTTTTTTATGGGCGCTGTAAATGGTGCGGGTGGAAACTCCGGCCGTGGGAAAAAATAGACATGCGGCTCAAACATACGGTCATGTTACTTGGAATCTGGTTCCACTAAAATACAAATAAAATGTTAAGAAAGTGATGCAACACCTCTGGATGCATCTGGGAAACAGGGAACACAGTTTTCAGGAATCGCTATTACCGGGTTTGCGATCCCTGCACTATAGCCGATGTCTCTCATGGTTAATATATTGAATTAATAAAAACACATTTTCTGTCTAATAAAGTCCCTTTTATTGTTCAATAATTAAATGTAACCGATTCCATCATTTTGGCAATTAAATATACTGTTAAAATAATATATATATAAATAAATGTATATTTATATATATATTTATTTTTTGACAGTATATTTAATTGCACAATGATGGATTCGTTAGAATTAAATTATTGACCAACGAAACTGAATTTATTTAAACGAAAATGTGTTTTCTTAATTAAATATTAATTAGTACAGGAAACTCCATAAGCCGGTAATTCATATGCCGGCAATAGAGCTTCTGTACTAATCATCACTTAACTTTAATGAAAACATCAAATGTTTCTTCTAATTATGTTATCACAATAGCATTATTAGAAGAAACATTTAGAAATTATATGTGCGCTCAGCTGATTGGCTGATCGGCTGAGCGCACATATAATGAGCCGGTCCGCAGTACAGTGACTTCATTGTGCTGCGGACCAGCGAAGAGGACACATCGGGGTGAGTATAGAGCTCTCCCCACCCCCTCCCCAGCACTGCACCCCTCCCAGCAAGGAAGGGGGGGTCACTTAACCCCTTCCTTGCTGGGATGGGTGCAGTCTGACATCAGTCTGGCCCCCAGGGGTTAAGGGGGATGCAATACATCCTCCCTTAACCCCTTGGGGGTCAGACTGTAAGCAGCGATCTGTAAAGATGCTGCATACTGTAAGGAGCACAACACCGCTCACAATGATGGGTGTTGTGCTCCTGTTTGTGTGTTTTTGTGTGTTTCTCCCTTTTTGTTTTCAGATATCGGTATCCTGGGGATTACGTCGGATTCCATGGACTACGTCGATGACCAGCGTTTTTTTAATGTTTTTTTTATAAAATGGTCAATGAGGGGTGTGGGGGTGTTTTTATTTGAATAAAAAAATTTGTAAACTTGTGTTTTGTCTTTATTTCTTTACTTTATAGACTTAGTAGTGGAAGCCGTCTAATAGACGGAATCCATTACTAAGTCGGGGCCTAGTGTTAGCCGGTATAAAAATGGCTAACACTAACCCCCTATTATTACCCCAGTACCCAATGCCACCAGGGGTACTGGGAAGAGCCGGGTGCCAGTGGTCCCTGGAGCGTCAAAATTGGCGCTCCTGGACCGGGCGGCAGCAGGCTGGTAAGATTTAGGCTGGGGAGGGCCTAAACCAATGGCTCTTCCCACCCTGGTGTTACCAGGCTGCTGTCGTTTGGTTTTTAACCCGGCTGGTTATAAAAATAGGGGGGGACCCTATGCGTTTTTTTTTAATTATTATTATTAAAAAAAAAACGCATAGGGTCCCCCCTATTTTTAGAACCAGCCGGGTTAAAAACCAAACGACAGCAGCCTGGTAACACCAGGGTGGGAAGAGCCATTGGTTTAGGCCCTCCCCAGCCTAAATCTTACCAGCCTGCTGCCGCCCGGTCCAGGAGCGCCAATTTTGACGCTCCGGGACCACTGGCACCCGGCTCTTCCCAGTACCCCTGGTGGCATTGGGTACTGGGGTAATAATAGGGGGTTAGTGTTAGCCATTTTATACCGGCTAACACTAGGCCCCAGACTTAGTAGTGGAAGCCGTCTAATAGACGGCTTCCACTACTAAGTCTATAAAGTAAAGAAATAAAGACAAGACACAAGTTTACAAATTTTTTTATTCAAATAAAAACACCCCCACACCCCTCATTGACCATTTTATTAAAAAAAAACATTAAAAAAACGCTGGTCATCGACGTAGTCCATGGAATCCGACGTAATCCCCAGGATACCGATATCTGAAAAACAAAAAGGGAGAAACACACAAAAAACACACAAACAGGAGCACAACACCCATCATTGTGAGCGGTGTTGTGCTCCTTACAGTATGCAGCATCTTTACAGATCGCTGCTTACAGTCTGACCCCCAAGGGGTTAAGGGAGGATGTATTGCATCCCCCTTAACCCCCTGGGGGCCAGACTGATGTCAGACTGCACCCATCCCAGCAAGGAAGGGGTTAAGTGACCCCCCCTTCCTTGCTGGGAGGGGTGCAGTGCCGGGGAGGG
This sequence comes from Dendropsophus ebraccatus, assembly GCF_027789765.1. Taxonomy (NCBI): domain Eukaryota; kingdom Metazoa; phylum Chordata; class Amphibia; order Anura; family Hylidae; genus Dendropsophus; species Dendropsophus ebraccatus. The sequence goes on from NC_091456.1 coordinate 105,370,703, forward strand.
GGTGGGGAGAGCTCTATACTCACCCCGATGTGTCCTCTTCGCTGGTCCGCAGCACAATGAAGTCACTGTACTGCGGACCGGCTTATTATATGTGCGCTCAGCCGATCAGCCAATCAGCTGAGCGCACATATAATTCTAAATGTTTCTTCTAATAATGCTATTGTCATAACATAATTAGAAGAAACATTTGATGTTTTCATTAAAGTAAAGTGATGATTAGTACAGAATGCTCTATTGCCGGCATATGAATTACGGCTTATGGAGCTTCCTGTACTAATTAATATTTAATGAATAAAACACAATTTTCGTTGAAATAAATACAGTTTCGTTGGTCAATAATTTATTCTAACGAATCCATCATTGTGCAATTCAATATACTGTCAAAAAATAAATATATATATAAATATACATTTATTTATATATCTATTTTTTTTAACAGTATATTTAATTGCAAAATGATGGATTCGTTAGAAATAAATTATTGATCAACGAAAGTGTCTTGATTACAAAGAAAATGTGTTTGATTAATTTAATATATTAACTATTAGAGGCATCGGCATTCGGCATCATTGCCGGCTATTTTTGAAGTACTCCGTACGGACCGCCTGTCAATCCACGGCCGCATATTCAGCCGCAAACAATGGTCTTGTTCATTTTTTACGGGTCCGTTTACGATAGGGCCGTAGATTCATACATAGTGTGCACTGTGCAGCCGTATATCCTATACTTCCAAGCATACACACGAACCACCAAAATACCGCCGCACAATTACAGCCGCAAATACAGCCGCACTGTTACAACGTGTGAATCGAGCCTTAGAGTGCATGTTAGAAACCTCAGCATGTACTATCCTATTCAGTTATCTCAAATCATTAAAGTGTCATTGTCGTTATAACTTTAGAAATCTAACTCAACAGAGGATGTGAAATAAAGCAAGTTTGCAATTTACATTCACTATTTTATTTTTTAGTTATCATTGGAATTGATTTGGGCACCAAAATGGGAACAGAGGTGCAAGCTCTTGGTGCCTAGACCATCATCAGTAGCAAGTGGTGACATGCCTTGTGTTGGCCTACATGTCAAAGTGGTGTTATGACATCGTAACATATATATAACATTAGTAAAGCATCATCTGGGAATAAACCCATTTTACTACCAGGATTGGCACTTTCATTTTTTGACTCCATACTAATAGTAAAATGTTTTTGGGGCTGTTTTGCTGTGTTTATTATTGTTTATTGAATGTTTTAACAGTATTCCAGGCTCATAATGTCCTATCTCTACTATTCTACATCTTCGGAGACATCTGTAAATAATACGCTACTATTTTCCGTTTGTTTCGTGTTTGGCAAAGTGAAATATCATGCTAGTTACTATTTATATTTCCTCTTATTTTAATTAATATTTTATCACTTGCCAGATTTCTTTTATTTCCGAGCTGTGGGGATTTTTTGTACAGACTCCTAATCGGCTGCTGAATGCCAATATTTGCTTTATTACCCTAACAATTATTTTCCCCTTTCCCAAAACTATTAGAATAATGTGAAAATTGAAATAGATGCATGCCTTTTATGTGGCATTATAGTAATAATTGAATGTATCTCGGTGCATTTATTATTAAGAAATTATCAGTGGCCTGATAGTGTAATGGACTTTAATATCAGCTTAACTACATTGCATTTGACAGAGAGATTTAACAGGGAGAGCCTCACTGTGCAATGTAGGGGTGTCCTGTACATTACACCGACAGTGAGAGGGGGCACTTATGTATGAGCTTCAGTAGTGCTGCAATACTTACAAGCAGCAGTTCCCAGTTTAGGGGGCACCATAGGAAGGAGGGTAGGGCATCTTTTTGTGAACTTTATATTGCAAATTATTATTCTGCAACACAAATTAGGCTATTTCCACTCAATAACATTTACATTTATATGTTATCGATAAGCATAGTTATGGTTCAGTTGGCACACTATTGATTTTGTACTTGTCATTGTAGGTAGGAGAAAGTTTTGTATTACTTGCTTTGGCTATGTTCACACTTGGTTGCATAGCAACGGACGGTGGTAAACTGCCGGCCACTGAGCTGCATTCAGTGCATTCCTGCAGCTGATCTTTCTGTATTGGCTGCAGGAACGCTCTTTTTTAACATTGACTTGTGGGCACCGCCATGTGTGCCCACAAATCAATTAGCCATTCACTTCAATGTAATGTGCAGCCGCCGCTATTATTTCCAGACGCTGTTCACTGAACAGTGTTGTAAAATAGTAGGCATGTATATTATTTTGATTGGATAACTTTATATGTATAGGGTGAGATTTATCAAAGGGTGTAAAATATACACTGGGATAACCTGTCGACAGCAACCATTCACAGCTCAGCTTTCATTTTACTAAAACTAAGAGCTGAGCTGTGATTGGTTGCTATGGGCAGGTTACACCAGTGTATATTTTACAGCCTTTGATAAATCTCTCCCATTGAGTCTAAGGGTCCTTTAGACACATAGATCTCTTGGCCGTGGGGGCCCCAAACGAACACCAAACAGTGTGATTGGCGGCTCCTTTGGGGTGCCTTTACACAGCACAAGAAATTTAGCAGATGGGCTGCATGAACTATCCCTGTATCATTTCTGCAGCCCTGGAAACTTACAGCACAGATATGTTTATATCGGTGCTGTCGGTTTCCAGATCATAAGCAGCAGTCTATAAACATCAGCCATGCTGCTTGTCATCGGGTATCTGGTTCTCCAGTCTTTGCACCGGCTGTATATTCAGGCCCCGCTGTCAATCATTCCGGGGAAGAGAAGTCTGAAGTTACAGCATTGGCCAGAGGACTGGAGAACCAGATACGGGATCACAAGCAGCGTGGCTGGTAGGTATAGACTGCTGCTTGTGATCTGGAAACTGACAGCACAGATATATACATATATGTGCTGTCAGTTTCCCTTTGTCTTTATCAGCCTCACAAACCCTGTTTACATAGGGAGATGGGCAGCTGATAAAGACAAATTTTGAAGAAGACTCATAAGATGTGATCAGATTATTATCGCTTTGCAAGGTCTTTGGCTGATTAATGTCACTTTTACATGGGCTGCAGCTTCTAGCGATGCTCCTGGACAATTATCGGCCTGTGTAAAAGGACCCTTACAGAGATTATACTGAAAATTCTGTACTGAGGAGCTACACTGCCTATGTGCACATCTGTACAGGTTCTGTGTACAGGGTGCTCCTAAATACATGAGTCCTTAAGGTGTGTTCACACAGTCAGGTTTTTAATAGGAATTATTAAAATGGAGGACAGGTCTTAAAAGAAAAACAGAGATTTCTCCTTTTCAAATCCATTCCTGGTTTTGTTTTTATTAATTGCAGTTAAAAATCTGAATATGTGAACATGCCCTTTGAGTCACTGAAACAAGTAGACACAGAGTCCTTAAGTGTCACTGTCGTTTAATTTTTTCTCAGAAATCAATAGTACAGGCGATTTTAAGAAACTTTTTAATTGGGTTTATTAGCTGGAAAATGCATTTTTATCATGAAAAAACAGTTTTAACTTCTCCCCCCTGTATTCATGGCTTGCTTATGGAGAGGGGAGGGGTGGAGAGAGATGAGGCACAAAAATGGACAACAAAGAGTTAATCTACAGTTAGTTACCCGGCTATCTCCTCTGACAGTCAGCACTGACCTCTCAGACCTCTGAATACAACTGTTACCCAGCTCTGTGTTTGTGTAATCCTGTATCTAATCCCCTGTATGACGCGGCTCCCTTAGAATGAATGGAGCCGCGTCATACAGGGGAGGGAATTCCCTCCCACTGGGGGCGGCCCGGCCCGGCCCGCCTCCAGTGCTTGAGCACCGGCCGGTTCCGTTGCATAGAACGGCGCCATGCACGGGAACGGGACCTCGGTCCGAAAAAACGGACCGCGGCACCGGCTTCCCCGTACCGGTGCCGTTCGATCAGTGGGTTTAGGTTAAAGAGGATGTACCAGGTGGTACATCCTCTTTAAATGTATGTAAGTTAATGTATCTTTTCACTAGCTGATTTGTAAATGTTGGGTAAATAATCATAATTTGATTATAATGTAATTGAATAATGTCTCTAAGCATGTCTTCATACACATTGCAGGTTTTTCTTGCAATAATGCAGCTTTTTCATTAAAGTGAGGCAATACTGAACCGTTTGGTCAGTATTTGAAGCCAAAATCAGGAGTTGAACTGTTAGAGAAAATCTATAATTGAAAGATATACACAGGTTCTGTGTCTTTTCATCCCACTCCAGCTTTTGGTTGAAAAAAGACTGACCAAAATACTATGTGGTAACATAGCCTTAAAGTGCAATGTGGGAACACAGCCTGACCATCACTTTTACGTTTCCTAATCTATTGAATGTTCATTTAATAGCTCACTATTTTGAACATTGGCACATAGACCCAGCAGTCTAAAATGAGAATAAAAGACTGCTAGGAATCTAGTTCCTTTGAATCAGCAAGTAATGAAGGGTCATATTGGAGCAATTGGAGACTGGAGTGGGGCAATTTCACATTTAAAGGGTGGGTTCACACTACAGAATCCGCACGGAGAAGTTCAGGCAGATTCCGTCGCTCGTACCCAGTCGTGGCAGCGCACATCTCCGCCCGTCCCATAGACCCCATTCTATGGCCAGGCTGATTCCGCCATCCACCAAAATAATTGACATGTCTGTTCTTTCGACGTATGGCGCAATCGGCTCAGCCATAGCATGGTGTCTATGGCAGGGTTGGAGATGCACCCTGCCGCAAGCAGGGACGAGCGACAGAATCCGCCGGAACTTCTCTGCGCGGATTCTGTAGTGTGAACCCACCCAAACAGCCATGGGGATACAGTTTTTTTTTTTTTTTATCTGCAGGAAATCTGCAGCATTTCCTCTTTGTACATACCATTAAATTGGAATGTACTTGTATACCTTAGCACATGCACATTTCCTACGGATTTTCTTTATAACTAAGATCATCCATTACCGTTATTATTTTGGCCTGCCTATGCGCTCTTTCAGTGCTTTAATGTCCTCTTGTTAATTGTGCCCCAAATCTAGACTCCACATTAAAGTTGAAGTCATGATAGAGGGAGAGAAAATTATACTTTCCTCTTGTAAATGTATCATTTTTAGTATGGGAAACCATTTTGCTGGCTTTTGCTGATTGAGATTGTGTGCTGTTGCAAACTGTATTATCTGCAATTACTTCCAAATCCTATTCCATCAACAATTCACTTAATACAGTCTAATTTAATGTGGAGTATACATGAATATTCTTCACTCCCCAAATGCATTACCTTGCATTTATCCACACTGAATCTCATCTCCACTTATCCACTCAGTCCTCAATTCATTCATGTCCCTTCCTGAGTGAAAAATATCCTTTTTAAGTATGCAGCCTTCATATTTTTGCATTCTGTCATATGCCTTACCTTGACATAACAAAAGAAGTGGCTATAGAAAATGCAGCACAGTTAAAGTCTACATGCAGATCTACTAATTATTACTAATAATTGTTAAAACAAGGCTTTTAATAAATAAATTGCCACTTCTCTAAGGCTATGTCACACAGCATAGTAATGGCGGACTTTCTTTAGTGGATCACCGTCATTCAATTATAAACTATGGCTGTTGTCGTAAAACAACGGCTGTTAATGATGATCATGAACATTAATAAAGACTGTGGTTTTGCAACAACGGCTATTGTTTGTACGTTGTGTGAATGTAGCCAAAAGGTGTAATTCCTGTTGGGGCTACACAAGGATTCCTGGTCACATGACCAGGAACCAACACGCCATTCTATCCAGGATTCATTTTTTTTTTTTAGATTGCAGGATCATGGTCTCGGCCACTTGTGGGTTGTAATGTGACTCCAGTACTATAAATAAGTAGCAGAGTCATAGAACCAGGAGAGACAACACTGTTGTGTAGCCAACTGTAGTCTTCTACTGTAGATTTGACCCTTAACATTATAGCTTTGATTGTCATGCCATCATCTGGGTTATGTATCATTGCAGTCACTAGTTATCTGGTGTAAGTGAATAAAAAAAATTCTGTTTAGCACTTTAGTGTTTTGGCTTGAGGTATTCTAGTTGTGCAAGCGTGAATGAGTTGTAAATTATATCTGTCACTTTTCTTCCTAAGGGTAACTTCCGCAGCAGATCCGCAGCTGATTTGATCTAAAAAACTGAATACAGCATCAAATCTGCACCATCAAATCTGCTGCGGATCTGCTGCAGATCCGGTGTGTGTGAAGGCGCCCTAAAGAAAAAAAAGTCTTGATCAGTATTAAGGCGAGACCTAATATTGTTCCATAAAGATGTCTATATTTTCCAACATTTGTAAGCCGTATTGGTCGATACCCACTCTTAGTGTACCTCTCTGCTCCTATATCATTCTTTTATAAATGACCCCAGCATGTATATTACTGCTTTTACTTATCATACATTGTTAAAATCCTAAACAAATCTCAGACAGGGGCAGGTGTATCACCAACTAAGAAACTTATGAAACACAATTTTATCTTTTCACAACAATGCAGATGTTAACCAGTACTGGCTCCCATTTACCTGCACTGTACTAGACACTTAGGCTAGGTTCACACACTGTAAAATCAAGGTAAAATACAGCTGTAATTTTGAGGTTAAAATAAGTCCATATTTTCAATGTTAGAATAACCAAGATAGAGTACAGAGCAGTCGGAATGTTTTCATGGCCTGGAAGGCAAGGGGTCTAATAGCCCGCCTTTCACTAATAATAAAGCTTCGCATATAATCTTTATAGTATAGTTACCATTTTAAAAACATTTTTGACACCTGGCTACTTGGCTAATTTTTAGGCCAAGGATGTCATGACAATGATGTCCCTAGTCTCAAACCTGATACCTGCTAGTGTAGCTCCCTCTGTTCAAAATGCATCTGTTAAAGTGGATACATGCATTGCTTACTATGCATCATAGATATTGAAAGTGCAATAGAAAACCACATTTGTAAAGCTTGGACTTAAGTACAAAAGGCTTAAATGCGTTTCAAAAATCAGACAGAACTTGTGGCCTATAAAATTTAACTTCCTTTAATTGATTCACTGAATTCAATGTTCATTAGTATCAGAATACAGCAGCTGATATGAACACTATTAAGCATTATTACAAGTGAATGAAAATTAAAGTGAATTACAACTTTATTACACTACACAAAGCACATCATTTAAAGCTGACAGTAGGGGTACTTGAATAGCACACTTTTTACACTGTAATCTTAGATTGACAGGTCACATTATGCTCTGTAGTGACAGCATGATATTGTTACAAAAGAGCGTCTGACATTAAAATGGTATTTGACATTGCAAAAGCCCTGCATTTTGCTGGCAGATATTAGAGAGGGCATGGGTAATGTCGCCATGGAATGGTCTATTTGGTATTGATATTTTCTAAGTATAAATGATAAACCTCTGTGCAGTTTTTATTGCTAGATCATAGATCCAAGCAGAATGAGCAGCAGAATCATTGAGGTTAGGTTTACACACTGTAAAATAAAAGCAAAAATGGCCAAAATACTGCTGTTTTTTAATCTACTAATGTTCTACAATAAAGTCTAAAAACATGGAAAAACTGTAGTACTGTATGTGCACATATTGTGAAAAAAACCAAGCTGTGTACACCTACCCTTAAAAGAAATCACCCAAAAAAATTAGAAAGCAGACATTTCCCCAGAATAATTTGACTACTTGACAAAATTGAATTACCTGAGGATTTTTTACATTAATCCAGGATTTTTAGGTTCAAAAGTGCACCAGTCATCAGTGTGGAGTATGATTTTGGCATAGCCAATTAATGCATTCAAAGGAATGATGGTTGACCTCAGGGAGATCAACCAAAACACAGCAGAGACACCATCGGGTGCTGTTCAACATCAGTGAATCTAGGAACATTGCTCCCTGGGCAGACAAATATGCAAAAATACTGCAGAGACCATCACATGTTTCTCAACAACAGTGAACTAACTAGACCTTCTACTGGAAAGGAACAACCAAGCTAAGGGGGGTCTCCAGTCAAGAAAAACACCTTCCAACAAGCCACAGTCAACTATGACATGACGTGAGAAATACCCAAGCAAGGGATCTATCCACAGACAGCTATTTTGGGGTATTCGCCCCCCATCAGTGTGGAGCAGGATTCTGGCTAGTATTTTGGTTGATCTCCCAGATGTCAACCATTATTCTTTTTAGTGCTATTTTAAGTTATGGACTAAAGAGAGGATTTAACGAAACACCTCCTCTCCTAGTAGGGAAGTTGTAGGGCGCAGGTCCAAGGAAGATCAATGCCAGGAGGAAAAATTTTTTTTTTTTTATTTAAAATTCCCATAAAACTAGCTAAAAAGCGACACAACGCGTTTCCAAACCGAACTGGTTTCTTTCTCAAGTGTCAATGCCACTTGACACTGACATTGACACTTGAGAAAGAAACCAGTTCGGTTTGGAAACGCGTTGTGTCGCTTTTTAGCTAGTTTTATGGGAATTTTAAATAAAAACATTTTTTTTTCCTCCTGGCATTGATCTTCCTTGGACTTGCGCCCTACAACTTCCCTACTAGGAGAGGAGGTGTTTCGTTACATTTACATGATCCAGTTTGGATCCACTGGGGGAGAGGCTGCGGTTCTGATACAAGCTATTCTGAGTGTTGTGCCTCCTTGCTGCACAACCTTCCCAGGTGGGAGCTTCTATTATTGTGCTCACACCCACTCTGCCGTCTGACCTGTGCTATGGAGCGCTGTTTTATTTCTTTGTTAAAGGGTATAAACCCACACACCGTATACACAGCAGATATGCAACAAATACGCAGCAGATTGGTTGGTACAGATTTGATGCTGTGTTCAGTTATTTAGATCTAATCTGCTGCGAGTTTGCTGCGTATCGCAGCAGTAAATACGCTGTATATACGGTGTGTGGGTTTATACCCAAAGAAGGGATTTAACTCAGTAGTGTGCTGGATTTCCTAAAAGGGTGAAGTCCAAAAGACTGCAGTATTCCATATAAAGTATACCATTTATTGTTCAACCGTATGTGAAGTTTTTTTAGATGGTTATTAGCCTCTGTCAAGAATATGATAAAATTGTTACTCAGTCAACGTGTAGCATACAGGGTGACCCGCATAGGTGTGTTCACTAGGGATGTGCAAACCGGACGAGGTTCGGGTTCGTATCGGCTTCTGATTCCCGCTGTCTGCCCGCTCCGTGGAGAGGGTGGATACAGCCTGAGGACCGCCTAGAAAACTGGGATACAGCCTATGGCTATGGCTGTATCCTAGTTTTCCAGGTGGTCCTCAAGGTTGTATCCACCCTCTCCACGGAGCGGGCAGACAGCAGGAATCAGAAGCCGATAGTTCAGGTTCATACAAACCCGAACCTCGGCCGGTTCGCTCATCCCTAGTGTTCACATGTTACAGGCTTGCAATAAGTATAGCCGATGTGTTTTTGGTAAAGAATCTGTTTTTTTAACGGATTTGTGGATGAAATCTGAGCCTGCACATTCACACATACAGAAAAAGGTACACAATAGATCTGTGCATGGATTTGTCCTATTGTTCTTAGTAGGGCTGATCTTTGGTTTTTCCTTGAAGAATCATGACATAGGTGACATGTTTAAAATCCACATAAGATAAGAGATAATCCTTTAATAGTCCCACATGGAAAACACCTTAATAAGTTGTGTATTGCCCTCAGAGTTGATGTAGATTTTGGAATGGAATCCATGTCAAATTCCAAATTTGTGAACATACGTATAACGGACTATATTACTTGCTGTTCCTATTAGATCTGTTCAATGAAGAGAGTTACCAGCACCAAACTTGCATTTTACTTAAAGAAAACCTGTCACCCCCCGTGCCAGGGTGAAGGCTGCCCGACCCCCTGCTAGAGCCCCGGATACTTACCCCATCTCACCAAGTCCCGCTCCTGGAGCCGGTCCCGGGATGGAGATATCCTTGTCGGAAGCCCGGCACGTGCGCTGCATAGATGAGTCCGATGCCCATAGAGAATGAATGGAGCCGTCATCCTCTATAGACGTCGGACTCACCTCTGCAGCGCGCACGCCGGGCTTCCGACAAGAATATCTCCGTCCCGGGACCGGCTCCAGGAGCGGGACTTGGCGAGATGGGGTAAGTATCCAGAGCTCTAGCGGGGGGTCGGGCTGCCTTCACCCCGGCACAGGGTTTATTAAATAATATGCATGGACTCACATTGTTTCTTACAGTATGTACCCTTTTATTACTTTTTCATTAAAATGAGTTAAGGAATTTTTGTATGGATGTTGCAGTTCTTTGATTTTCTATTGTAAATATCAATAAATGAGGACTTTTTCAAATGTGAGAACAGGACAGATAGAAAGATTGATGCTGTATGATTTTCTGGAGTGATGTATTTTCAAGTCTAGATAGATAAATTGATAAATAAGTAAATAATAATTTCAAGCAGTGTAGGCTATGTTCACACAGTAAAATAAAAGCCAAATACGACAGTAAAATGGGTATAAAACGTAGCCATATTTTGAATCTAATAATTTGTATATTAAGGTCTGTGGAAAAATGTTAGTCTGTGCACACATTGTAAAAATTTAAGGCTATGTTCACACATAGTATTTTTGCTCAGTATTTTGGTCAGTATTTTACAACCAAAACCAGGAGTACATTGAAACCACAGAAAGGCTATGTTTACACTGTTAAAGTTGAGTGAATGGACACCATTTAATAGCAAATAATGGCCTTTGTTTTAAAATAATGGCAATTATTTGCCATTAAATTACAGCCATCCACTCAATTTCAACAGTGTGTGAACATAGCCTTTCTGTGTTTTCAATCCATTTATGTCCTGATGCGGGAGGGGGAGGGGGTTCAGAGAGGGGTCGCATGTTGACCCCCCCCCTCTGAACTGTTGTGATCCCGGGTGCTATGTGTAGCCCGGGACCGCAGCTATTATACATTTAAATGCAGCTGTCAAAACTGACAGCTGCATTTAAATGTATGCTGTGCCCCATTCCCTGGTGTCTAGTGGGGGATCTCCCTTCCGTGATGCGAAGGGGAGATCCCTTTTACTGAGCTGGCACTGATCCCGGCTCAGCAATCCATCTATGGTCTGCTGCAGACCAGAGTAATACAGCAATGATCTGATTGATTATTGCTGTATTAAGTATACTGCAGTGATCTCTATGGATAATACTGAAAGTCCCCAGGGGGACTAAAAGTTAAAGTATAAAGTAAAAAAAAAAGGGGGTTTATTAATAAAAAATCTTCCTAAAATTTATATAAATAACATATCATTGTAATCGTACTCACTTGAGGAACATATATAACATGTCAGTTTTACCATAAAATGAATGGCGTAAACACGAAACCCCCCAAAATGAAAACTAATTCCTTTTTTTTTTTTTTTTTCATTGTCACTGCACAAATAATTTTTTTCTGGTTTCATAGCATAATTCATGGAAAAATTAAGTCTTCCACTGTAATGTACAATTAGTGGTGCAAAAATAAGGGCTCATGTGGGTCTGTAGGTAAAAAAAATGCAAGCGCTATGCCTTTTTGACCCCTTAAGGACAGAGCCAACTTGAATTTTTACACTTCCGTTTTTTTTCCTCCTTGTGCTTAAAAGGCCATAGCACTTGCATTTTATCACCTAGAGACCCACATGACCCCTTATTTTTTGCGCCACTAATTGTACTTTGCAATGACAGACTGAATTCTTTCATAAAGTACAAATAATTTAATGTGTGGTGAAATTGAAAAAAACAAAACAACGCATTTTGTTTATTTGGGGGGGTATGTGTTTTTGCTCTGTTCGTCCTGGGGTAAAACTGACTATGTAACATATGTAACATGTATAACTTTTCTTTTATATGATGGCTTCTAACCATTGTTAACAAATATATGTTCCTTAAAATCGCTCCATTCCTAGGCTTATAGTGCTTTTATCCTTGGTCTATGGCAGTGATTTTCAACCTTTTTTGATCCGCGGTACACTTTTTATACTTAAAAAATCCAGGGGCACACCATCAACCAAAATGGCACAAAAGGACACTAAAACAGTACATATTATACATATAGTTAATAATATAGATTCTAAATGAATTTATACTCACTCAGTGTGAAACCTGGGCCTGTTTTCTTCTCCCCCTGTGCTTCTCTCCTGTGCTTCTCTCCACCATACTTCTCTCCCCTACTTCTCTCCTGTGCTTCTCTCCACCATACTTCTCCCCCCTACTTCTCTCCTGTTCTTCTCTCCACCATACTTCTCCCCTCTGCTTCTCTCCTGTGCTTCTCTCCCCCATGCTTCTCCCCTGTGCTTCTCTCCACCATGCTTCTCTCCCCCCGCTTCTCTCCACCAAACTTCTCTCCCCCCTGCTTCTCTCCGCTGTTTCTCTCCCCCATCCCCATGTCTCTCTCCCCCCTGCTTCTCTCCCCTGTTTCTCCCCCATCCCCAGGTTTCTCTCCCCCATTGTTTTCTCCTGTTTCACAGGGGCACCATAGTTTGGGGAACTTTCCCCGCGGCACACCAGACCATGTGTCGCAGCACACTAGTGTGCCACGGCACACTGGTTGAAAATCACTGGTCTATGGGGCTATGTGAGGTGTAAATTTTTGCGCTATGATGTGTTCTTTCTATCATTACCTTGATTGTGCATATGCGACTCTTTAATCGCTTTTTATTACAAATTTTCTGGATTTGATGCAACCAAAAATGCGCAATTTTGCACTTTGGGATTTTTTTGCGCTTACACTATTTACCATGCGAGATCAGGAATGTGATAAATTAATAGTTCGGGCGATTACGCACACAACGATACCAAACATGTTGTTTATGTATTTATTTTTATTTATGTTTTTTTTTAACTAATATTAACACTTTTTTTTTTACTTTTACACATATACTAGAAGCCCCCCTAGGGGACTTCTAGTATATGCACTCTAATCCCTCTGTATCCCTCTGTATATCCCTCTGATGCCTCTGTATAGTAATACAGCATAGATCGATGAGATAGGCACTCGATTGCTTCCGGCTGGTGCAGCTGGAAGCAACTGAGGGCCGAGCCCGGATCAGCGCCATTACGGCGTAGACCCCGGTTGGCAGCAGACAGGGAGACCGCTCCTCCGGGACAACGTCCCGGGGGGGCGATCTCCGCCACTAGACTACCAGGGATCGGGCTGCATAAGTAATCAGATGCAGCTGTCAACTTTGACAGGTGCATCTGATTACTTTATTAGCGGGCACGGTGATCGGACCGTGCCCGCTAATAGCCGCGGTCCCGGGCTACATGCGGCACCCGGGTGCCCAAGCCGTCTGTACACAAGCGCTGAACCCCATGATTGCCATTTGTGTGGCCCCTTGAGCTAATAATCTTTTTAATAGGGCTCTAACCTAGAGCTGGTACAGGAACCAACCACCCCACTGTCAACATGGGTTTAGTTGTCTTGTAGAAGGGTCTGCGATTAGTATACCACGAAATGTTGGTTTGGATGCAGCCAATAAAAACTTTTGTGCAGCCTAAAAAAACATTGTTATTGGCCACACATTACCATTTCCTATAGCAAAATTGGTTTTGCAAAAAAAACTATCCTTCTAACAATAAAAGAATGGCACTTGTCTTTTGATGGGTGGGTGGGTTTCAAAGTGAAATAAAAAAAAAAAAAGGTTAATAAGTGGGTAATATCCTGATGTAGGAATCCCTCTTTACTCTTACTTTGGATGTTTCACGTTCGGATATAAGCCACTTGAGTAATACCTAATAGCTGTTCCACAGAATTTGTTGCTCCCTGGGTATAAATGTACTTGCTCTAGCTATTAAATAGCATTTATGCAGTGTTCACATACACATTAGAGGCTGCTCAGTATTCAGGAAAATGGCAGTCACAAGTTAGTAGGATACATTGAGTGCCACAGAGTTTATGAAAAACATAGACTGGGGAAGTGGAAAATGAAAAATCGAAATATATATTTTTTAAACATATGCCACTGTGAATGATAAATTTAGTATTTTCCTTTTATTTAAGTTATATTTCTCATAAAGAGTGTCCACTTCACAAGGCCCCAATTTGTTCTGAGCTTATGGCTGGGGAGTCTTGTTTTTAGTTGATACTTGTACAATTGATGAATCCCGTTACGGGCCTTTACGTGGTTTAAGTATGTTCAGAAAATATACATATAGGGGGAGATTTATCAAACATGGAGTAAAGTAAAACTGGCTCAGTTGCCCCTAGCAACCAATCAGATTCCACCTTTCATTTCCCAAAGAGTCTGTGAGGAATGAAAGGTGGAATCTGATTGGTTGACATGTTTGATAAATCTCCCCATAATGTACATCACATGATCAAATGCACTGAAGCACTTTTTAATACTGTATATATGTTTTTTTATATATCTTTTTGTAGTGGTTAATTGCAGTCATGTTAATGAACATTAGGTACCAACCAATATGTACCAACTGTATACACCAGTACCCCTAAGAAACAGGGCTAATACTCCCAAAAAAGTTACTTTTACTTTATCCATTTAGAGGGTAAATTCACACAAACGGATCCGCAGCGGATTTTACTCTGCAAATGCACAACAAAATCTGCTGCAGATCCTAAGCCGATTACTTTCAATGAGGATACAAACTTCCCGCTGGGAGTATGTACGTGAAAGCGCCATTAACCCCTCACCAGCCAGAGCACACTTTACCTCCTCCCCACTCTGGCTTGCTTCAGGGGCTCCCGGTGTCTTCACATCCTGTTTAGCCAATCAGTGGCTGCGGCAGGGAAGCACCCTGATTGGCTGAGCGGGACGTCAAGCCGAGAACCCCTGAAGCAAGCCGGAGCAGTGAGGAGGTAAAGTATGCTCCGGCCAGCGGGGGTTAATGGTGCTTTCACGTACATACTCCCAGCGGCATAGTAATCGGCATAGGATCCTCATCGTTTTTCGCTGAAATCTGCTGTGGATCCGTCCGTGTGAATTTACCCAGAATGTTGCAGTTTTTCTTGCTTTTTATAGACAGATAGATAGTTTTAACAGCACTTACACACCTGCAGTTGTGGTGTGTTTTCTTAATTGCATTCAGATTCAGTTTTTTCACAAACCTCTTAGGGTAAATTCACACGGGCGTCTCGCATAAAAAAACCCGCAGCTAATCCGCAGCTAATCCGCAGCTAATCCGCAATACATTTATTATTCTTATTATTATTAATACGTGTATTGCGAATTAGCTGTGGATTAGCTGCGGATTAGCTGCGGGTTTTTTTATGCGAGACGCCCGTGTGAATTTACCCTTATAGTACCTTTTTTTGGTCATTAAATTGATGTAGTTTTTTTTTTTTTATTAATTGTGCTTAATTATATCATTGAGAAAACCTGGTGATGTTCTGTGCCTTAATGAGGTGCTTTCCCACATACACGCCAACTTCTAGTTTTGACTTCAAAAACTGCATTAAAACGGCCGGTGGAAAAGCACCCTCATTAAAGCCCAGATCGTTACCATGTTTTCTCAACTGCATTATAAAACCCAATTAATTAAAACAGCATCAGGGTAATCTTACAGGGAGCGTTAGTGGCCACAGGTAGTACTTGCGATTTAACACTGATTGCCACTGATTGCCACACTGCACCTGGACTTGCCATGGTTTCAGTATGCCAACAGTCAACATGTAGCATGGGCATTAACTGTAAATCAAGAATGCTACCACATTACCACCAGGGCTGTGGAGTCGGAGTCGTGGAGTCGGAGCTAGTTTTAGCTGGAGTCGGAGCTAGTTTTAGCTGGAGTCGGAGCTAGTTTTGGCTGGAGTCTGAGTCGGAACTAGTTTTGGCTGGAGTCGGAAAAAAATGTACCGACTCCAGCTTTAAAAAAAATCTTTAAAAATGTAGAATTGAATTTTGATATGAATTTTACACGTTTTGCTCATGAATATATATTATGAGCACCATTCTAATAGGACACTGGCCCTATTACATAAGGGTGATCACTGAAAAGTTGTCACTATTTGGCAGCTTGTTTCTGAGCTGGAAGAGTCCATTGTGTGGGAGGAGACCTGTGCTGTTCTCTTCCTGAATGCTGGATGACTGTATATGAGCCGCAGTGTAATATGAAGATATCCTGTGTAATATAGAGGAGGAGAAGACACAAGTAGTGTAGCAGTAACCTTTGTCCTCAGTGTGGTGTTATCACTATGTGTGACCCCTCTCTATATGACTGTGTGTGACCCCTCTCTATATCACTATGGCTGACCTCTATATTACAGGTATCTCAGGGCGTAGCTAGGGGTTCAGCCTAGGGGGGGGCGAGTGAGTCTGAGTGGGCCCCCAACTGATTCTGTTACCCATAGGGAACCTTGGCAGACGACAATGTTTTCTGAATAACAAAGGCTTTATTCTACTATATTACTCATAGTGAATAAGGATTGAGAAAAGTTATAGAGGCTTCTACATTTCACATATAGAACCATGTAAAAATTAAAAGGGTTATCTAAGGTTAGAAAAACATAGCTGCTTTCTTCCAGAAACGGCACCACTACCTATCTCCTATCTATCTATTTCCTATCTATCTATTTCCTATCTATCTATCTATCTATCTATCTATCTATCTCTCTATCTATCTATCTATCTATCTATCTATCTATCTATCTCATCTATCTATCCATCTATCTCATCTATCTATCTATCTATCTATCTATCTGTGTATTTAAAATAGTGGGTGGCAAAATCCAGCACACCCAAACCTTATCTCTACCTACTTTATCTGCTGTTGGACAGTTGGGAGGCTGCCATATACCCGGCTGGGACACGGAACGGCCGGTCTCTGGAAGGTTCATCCCGGATGATCTTCAGCGCCGCTGATTCGGGCGCATCAGAACTCCCCACAGCACACTATGAAGCGTGCGGCCAGAGCCGCTCACTGCATAGTGTGCACTGACAAGGTTTTCTGCAGCTGCTATTCAGTAAATAGCGGCTGCGGAAAACTGACATGTCAGTTTTTTTTTATGGCGCCGTGAGAGATTTCGGCCGGAGCGTATATGATGTGTATACACTCTGGCCGGGATCCCTTCAGCCTGCAGCACTCCATAAGTTCCGTGGAAATCACGGCCGTTGTAACAATGGCCGTGATTTCCACGGAATTTACGTAAGGGGGAGGTAAAAGAGGGAGATAACACACTGGAGGTGGCACTGTTGGGACACAGATAGGACACATTGTCTGCTGCTGTTTAGGGGGTAGATGAATAAAAGTAACAACCATGCTGCACTGAGCTCTGCACAGGGGAGGGGGGCAAAGTTATAGGCAGAAATGAATAAACTTAAAACCAGTTGAGTGAAGCTGCTGCCTGTACAGAGATGTCCAGGCTCCAGCATCAGGAGGGGCTCTCTGTACTTCCCCTCACTCAGTCTGCCCTCTACCACCTACAGCACACAGCAGCAGCCTGACATACACACAGATGATGATGGTCACTCACTGTCATCTGCTGCTGCTCCTCTTTAGTCAGCCATACACCTGGCAGCCATCCAGTAGCAGGATCCTCGGCTCCTCTCCTCACATGGCTGCCCCTCCTCTCCTCACATGGCTGCCCCTTCTCCCCTCCTCACGCACAGCACTATGCAGAGCAGTGTGTAGCTGAGGGGGCGGAGCTACAGCTGCCGTGCAACATGTGAGGAAACAGGAAGAGAGGAGAGAGCAGAACATCCCCGGCTAGGGGCAGCATCAGGTGACTGAGTGGGGCCCCCAGGAGCAGGGGGCCCGCAACTGCCAGGCGCTGATGCCGTCTGGGGACGTCTACAGACGTGTTAAGGCTGTCTGCAAAAGCAATAGCTTCTACAGACAGCATTAACCGTCTGGGACCTCAGTGGGCCCCTGCCTGAGTGGGCCCAGGGGCCACTGCCCCCCTTGCCCCCCCCCCTATTTTCGCTTCTGGGTATCTGGCATTGTTAGCAGTGTTTCTTTAAGTATGGTGAATATTTAGTTAGAAACATAGAAGACCACCTGCTCTATCTGGTCTAGTTGTAAGTAGTTCAGGACATGGATGCTGGAGACTGGCTGCATCCACTGCACACACAGGAGAATCTGCTTTATATACAGTATTCCTTTATTCACTCAGAAGTCGCCCCAGGATCATGTAGGACATTAGGGAGAAGCTGCTGAGCCAGTGTGATAAATAACTCCCCTGGTATATGACTGGCCATTTATGAAGGAGCAGGAGTCGGAGTCGGTCCTGATAAAATTCAGGAGTCGGAGTTGGAGTCGGTACTGATAAAATTCAATAGTCGGAGTTGGAGTCGGAGCTGCGGCTTAACGACTCCACAGCTCTGATTACCCCATTGGTCTTAGGCTATGTTCATAATAATATTTTTGGGGTTTCACCATACATTTATTGGTAGATTAAAAGGTTTGTGAAAAAACAAGCCTCACATGGCCCTGTAGATGGAGAAATAAAGCGCTTTAGCACTTGGAAGGCAAAGAGGACAAAAAAAGGAATATCTAAAATGTAAAATTGACCTGGTCATTAAGGCGATTTTGGTCTGGGTCATGAAGGGTTAAAATGACAGTAGCTGTGGGGCCAAAATATTATTGCCTTAGATTGCTCCTTCAATCTCTATGGAGTTTAAGGCGCCCCGATTAAGCTGATATCTGCAATTGTACATTTGCCAGAGGGCTTCTGTAGTATAAAAAAATGTACTATATGTCACTGCATCATATGTGTATTAAACATGTTTTGGCTCAATAATCTTGTTTTACTGATACAGCCATTCTGGTAGATGCAGCAGTCAGTAGGGCTTTCTTTTATCAACATCATCAGAAACAACACAATCTTGCTGTATCAAAGGTTAAATTAGTATATTTTCAGTGTTGACCACTAAGTAATCATTATCTATTACTAACCTGATATTAATAGTTTATGCTTCTGTGGGTATTGTCAGCATAGCATTAATATTACATGTAACACTATGTACTGTCAGCTCAGCATTAATATTAGATTAAACATGGAGTTCTGTCAGTGACATTAATATTACATGTATCATTGTGTACTTGCCTGCGTGACATTAATATTGTATCTAAAGTTGTGTAATATCAGCGGAAAATTATCACACTTATAATTTTAATTAGATACATTGAATGAAAAAAACGACATGTTCTCTAAAGGAATAAAGAAAGTGTTACCTATTCTTGAATATATATATCCACATATATATCCACATCACTGCTGCATGCACCGCCATGGGGATGGCTGGGCTGCGGCCTAATATGTTGGCTCCTCTGTGGCAGGAAGCATTCAGCTTCATTGGTATTATATACGGCAGTGACTCCAGTGGAGCTCACTTTTATAACAGCTCCTACCCACCTATATACTAGCTCTCCATCCATAGTGATCAAAAAGGTAATAATGCCCCCTCCTGTAGCCCATGCAGTATTAGTTTCCTTTAAGAGGTTGTCCAACATTTTTTTCTTATTGGAAATGTGAATAATATGTAATCTGTCCCTTTCCCCCAGTTGTTTTCTCTAACCTATTTTCACCTCTGTGGCCCTTGGCCTTCTCCTCTGTTGCTGCTTCCACGTCACAGGGGTCAGCAGTGACATCACAGCTCTGCAAGCCTGTAGCTCCACCCCCTCCTCTGAATCTAGCTCCTCCGACTCTACCCATAGGCAGGAAATGTCTGTATTACTACAAGTGTCTTTTGAGCAGCATGGTGGCTCAGTGTCTGCCAACTACTAGAGATGAGCGAACCTGCCGAGGTTCGGGTTCATATGAACCTGAACTCTCAGCTTTTGACTGCGGCTGTCTGCCTGCTCCGTGGAGAGGGTTGACACAGCTGGAGGACCGCCTGGAAAACTGGGATATAGCCATAGGCAGACAGCGGCAGTCAGAAGCTGAGAGTTCAGGTTCATATGAACCCGAACCTCGGCAGGTTCTCTCATCTCTACCAATTACTTATGTTATCAAATCAACTACTTTTTTCACTCTTTTATCTCTTGTAGGACTACAAACCCCAGCACACATGTACATGATAGTTGTAGTCTTGGGTTACATATACACTACAATTGCCATCCTACAGGTGGGTGGGGTCTCAGTGAGGCAGGTTTCTATTGCAGGTTTACCTCAGCAAGAAGTAGATAGAATGGTGACTGCCATAAGGTAAAGTATCCTCTCTCTCTCCATATCACAGGCAGCAGCAGCAGCACTGCCCTAACACTGTACAGCCTTACAGTACATTAGTAACAATATAGGGGAAGATTTAGCAAAGCCTGTGCAGGGGAGCAGTTACCCATAGCAACCAATCAGATTGCTTCTTTCATTTTAAAAAAGGCCTTGGAAAATGAAACCTAGAATCTGACTGGTTGCTATGGGCAACTGCTTCTCTGTTCCTCTGCACAATGTTTGATAAATCACCCCTCATAGTTCCTATATTTACAGTTTATAGCTCCAACCTATGCTGCAGTGCTGTACAGAGATTGTAGTCTGTCATGCTCTCCTTACTGCTGCAGTTTCTTCTGGGCTCAGATGTTAGTTAGATGTTAGGGGTGTGGCTTAAGAAATGTGGAGGCATAACCCCACCCACCTGATGACTCACTGTTTCCTTACTGGCAGGAACAGGAAACAAAAAGGGAACAGGACAGGGTGGTCATGTGACTGAGCCTGAGAACACAGTAAGCGCTCTAACAAAAAAATAGAAGTGTATGTAGAATATGAAACACCTACAGAGGTCAATGCAATGCTAGTTTATTAAAATATCCCGGACAACCCCTTTAATAGAACCCACTAATGCTGCGTTTACACGGAACGATTATCGTTCAAATTTTTCGCTATAACTATCGCATTTGAGCGATAATCGGCTCGTATAAACACAAGAGAACGTTCAAGCGACGAGCAAGAAATCGTTCATTTTGATCTTTCAACATGTTCTCAAATTGTCGTTCGCTTCGTGTTAACAGTCTTTTGCCGATTTACCCTATGTGTGAGATAGGCTTAAGCGATCTTAAAACAATCGCAGTAATGAATGTTCCAAATGATATAAAGTTCCATCTAAATGTTGATTGTTATAAGAAACACATTGTTACTTCGAAATCGTTAATTGTTCGATTACTGCACCATAAAGTAGATGCCCTCACAAAGTACATACCCCGTATCTCCCCATATCTGCCCTATACAGTAGTTGACTCCCCCAATAGTGCCAAAATACTGACCCACAATTCACAATTTTTATAAGGATGGCTGAGAGCTGCAGAGCTGGTTTAGGCTGCGGCATGTCCTCAGAGCAGAGGCTTGGAGCGTCTCTGCGGTAAATTCAGAGCTCATGTTTCTGCCCTAAACATGCAGTAACAGGTAAATCCTTGTAGGGGCTACTCTCACTAGTGAAAGCGGTGAGATCCTCAGCTGCTCACAAGTTACCACAATGCTCCTTACGCTGGTAGAGACTCGTAGAAAGCAGGCTGGTCACCTCTCCGGCTCCCTTGTATCTGTGGCCTACAAGATTATAATATGGGCAGTCTGGGTGGCCGTTTGGACCGCCCATATTATAATTCACTGCAACATCCTACATGCCAGCTTAAGAAATTCTATTGATTTCCTCGGCAGGCCAAGAAACCTGGCACCACGGGCCAGAGTTTAAAAAGGCAATAAAGGTGGCTGAATTGGTGAGTGGCATTTTTTTGGCTGAAGAACACTGCAGCCAGATTGAAAGTCAATGGGAAAAAATAGAATATCCACAAGACGTTTTTTTTTGGTTTTGTCTTTTTTCAGGATATTTTTACATTCCTTTGCAGTTTTGTGAAATTGCAGCAGGCTATGCATGGTGTTTTTTTTTTTTTTTTTTTTTTTAGGAAACACTGGTGTTTTGCTCCATAGTTTTCACCCATAGATTTCTATAGGGGGGCAATAATGCCATTAAAACGTGATGTTATACAGTTATGGTGCCACACTATGCAGCATCGCTGTAGGCTCCTTGTGACACTTTCCTGGGCCCAATGCCCACCATCTCTTTTATGATGAGCAAGCCACTCCAGTTGTCAGCAGGTCCCTTTGGCCTTCTACTCACTGGCTCAACGTCTTAGGCCTGAGCTTGTCAAACGATAAGGATGTTGCATGACTTTTGTTTAGGCTGGAAAAATGCTTTAAAAATGCTTTTACAAACATTATTTTAGCGTTTTATTCAATTTAATGTATATTAAAGGACAACTCCGGCCAAAACATATTTTTTATTAAGTTATTACTTATGGACAGTTAGACAAATTCCTAATGTACATTAATTATGGGAAATGCACATATACTGCTTTTTTCCTTAATTTAGTAGATCAGGCAGGGTTCAGATTCTGTAAAAAACCACGTCACAAATCAGTTGTAATTCCTATGGAGTGTCAAGCAGGGGGCGCACTATATGTAGAAGTCTATGGCAATGTATTGTTTCTATGGATGTCTATGTAAAGTAATGTAATGTAATGTACACTATGCTTAATTGATTGAATACATTTCTGGAATACTTTGGGGAGCAAGTGTCCTTGCTCCCAAAGTATTTCATAAATGTATTCAATCAATACATTTAGAGGGCACCGAGCAGGGAGGGAGAGAGGTGCCTGTGCATCTAACTACCTCCCCCCTCCCTCCCTGCTTGGTGCTGTGGGACAAATATACACTGTTCTACTCCTCCCGTCATCTTCTCATAGTATGAGCAGATGATGGGGGAGTAGTACCAGGGCCATCCCCATCACCAGCACTTCCCTGTCGCTGATGCACTGCAGTTCACATGCCCTGCCAGGGACTGCAGAGCTCACCGCCGCCACCGCGTCTTGCTGACTTGTTTCCTGATGTCACACGAGCTGCCAGGGGTGACATCAAGGAACGAGTTGGCAAGACACGGGGGCGGCGGTGAGCACTGCAGTCCCCAGCAGGGCATGTGAACTGCAGTGCATCAGCGGCGGCGGTAGGGATGAGCAGAAGATGGGTAGTACAGTGTATATGTGTCTCACAGCACCAAGCAAGAAGGGAGGGGGGAGGTAGTTAGATGCACAGGCACCTCTCTCCTACCCTGCTTGGTGTCCTCCAAACGTATTGATTGAATACATTTATGGAATACTTTGGGGAGCAATATAGTGCCATAGACTTCTACATATAGTGCTCCCCTATAGGGCAGAGGACTTGCGGCGGATCCCGATGCTCGTATCTGTGCACTTCTGCTTTACTCTAGCCTATGCCATAGACTCCATTCTGTGGTCAAGCAGATTCCACCCTCCACCCAAAGAATGGACAGGTTTGAAAATCCGCCTGTACAGAGCAATGTCCGATTATTATACACACGTCGGAATTTATGCGAGGAGCCCCTTTCCATAAATTAATTGACACGTTAGTTCTTTGGGCGGATTCCGCTAGAGAAATCACATCGAAGTCATTGGGGCCTCGAATTTCTGCAACTCGCTTTCCACTCGCATTCTGCTCAAATTCCGCTGGAATTCCGCACCTGTTTCGCCAGAGCTGAAGAAAAGGAAATTTCAAGCAAAAAACTTTCCTCTTCAATTCCTCATCTATTCCTCAGTGTGAACATACCCTTAGCTTTAGATTTTAGGGCTAGCATGCTCACTGCTAACCTAAATGATTACTTTAGTGGGTGCAGTTTTTATAATGGGGTCATTTATGGAGTCCCACCATGAGACCAGCAACCAGCAAGTTGGGGTGCTTTTCCTTCATTTTACAAGCTATCAGTAGAAAATATGTTCCACAAATGATGCATTTGTGAAAAAGTGAATTTAAATTTTTTTTTATCTGACTTTTCATAAATCCTAGCCTCACATAAAGGGTTGAAATTGCTCACTGTCAGCCTAAATGATTACTTAAGGGGGTTCAATTTTCAAAATGGGGTCACTTATGGGGGTGGGGTATTGTTCTGGCAGTTTAAAACCTTTGCAAACCCAATATGGTGCCTGTAAAACATCTTAACATCAAAGAAGGACACAAAAACCATTGGGTGTTCCTTTATTTCTGAGGCCTGTATGCATGTCAAGCATCATACCAGGCCTACATATAGAATATTCCTAAAAACTATTGATTTGGGGTAATTTGTTGAATTTTTTTGTTGATAACTGCTGTGTTACAGAAAAAACATTGATTAAAAATGAAAATTTTCAAAAAAGTTAGAATTTTTCAATTTCTTCTCTACTTTGCTTAAATTCCTATGAATCATTTAATGGGTTAACAAAGTACATAACACCTGTTGTGAATTATTTAAGGGGTGCAGTTTTTAAAATGGGGCAATCTTTGCAGGTTTGTAGCATATAGGTTTCTCAGAATTGCTTTGGAAATGAACTAGTCCCTTTTAAACATCAATTTGGGAAATTTCATGAATGTAAAAATTTGCTGCTAAACTTTTAAGTCATCTAATGTCTTAAAAAAAGTAAAAAAAAACACTTACCAAATGATGCCAACATAAAGTAGACGTATTGTAAATAAGAACTCTTTTTAGCTCAGTCATTAAAGGGTTAAACATACTTGCACATGTATATGCCTAAGTGGTTTAAAATCCATGGAAGAGTATAAGCCTGTGCACACAATTTTTTTTAACAATGTCTAAACAGATAGCAGGTTTTTTTTCATAGACTGTAATGCAGTACATTATTCAATTTAAAATACTGGCATTTTGTGTGAACATAACCTTAAACTTAGACACTACAGCCACACACCCAGCTTATGGACAGAAATTATTAATATTTTTTTGTATGCCAGAATTAAAAGACCTATATAAAGAGTTCTCAGCACCATTCTTAAGCTTATAATGGGGACATTTCATATCTTACCCTATAAAAGATTTCTTTGTGGTCTCGCCCCTCGAAAATAAATGTTATTGTTGGTGGAGCGTACTGTAGGGGCGAGGTTTAACAGACCCATATGGAAACCCATATCTCCGTCCACTCAGTGATGTCATTACCATTTAGGCCCTTCCCCTCCACAGCCATTGGAGAGGGCCAACCTAGAGGGGGTGGGGCCTAGACGGCAACATGTTTTATATCAAGCTTCAAAATATAGACACAATGAACCTCTTTTTGTATGGGACACATTTGTAAGTTCAGTAATTTTTGTGACCCGTTGGGGGAGGCTGAGCTGCTATTGTTTTTGCTATCTACTAGTGTCACCTTTGCTGTACAGATCATGTTATATCAGTCCCCTACTTATCATCATAGACAGAACAGGAAGTTCTCAACTTAGTTTAAGGGGGTTAGAAAAACAGAGCTGCTTTCTTGCAAAACCAGCGCCACACCTCAGGTTGTTCATTGTATTACAACTCAGCTCTATTCAACTGAGCTGTAATACCAAACACAAACTGAGGACAAGGATAACAACAGTAGAAAAAAATCAGCTATGTTTTTCTAAACCTAAAAACCTAATCTAAAACCTCTAAACCTAATCTAAAAAATGTGATTTAACCCCTTGCCCCTACAGCCTGTTTTGGCCTTAATGGCCAAGGCCTATTTTTCAAATCTGACCTGTCTGTAGTAGTTATAACTCTGCAATGTATTTAATTATCACAGTTATTCTGAGTTTTTTTGTGAAATATTCCTCTTTATGGTTGTGATATACTTTGGTTGATACATTCACTATTTTTTTGTAAAAAAATTCTCTTGTTCTAAGAAACACCACATAAACTAATTATTACTGCAACATCTACAACATGTCTACTTTATGCTGACGTCATTTGGTGAACGTCCTTTTACTTGTTAGGATGTTAGAGGGCTTCGAAATTTTGCAGCAATTTTTTATAGAGAATGATGGCTCCTTTCATTCTCTATGAGCATTGGACTCATCTCTGCTGATTAGCATTCAGCGCGCACTCAGCTTCTGGCGCCGATATCTCTGTCCCGGGACCGGTTCCAGGAGCGGGACTTACGGGAAAGGGTAAGTATCTGGGGCTGCACTGGGGGGTCGGGGGGGCTCAGCGCCCACTTCCTGGGTGACAGTTTGCCTTTAAACCCTTCCTTCATCAGAATGTAACTGAACGTCCTGATGCGGGTGGGTGGCTTCAGAGTGGGGTCTCCTAGTAGGGCAAAAAGATTAACGTAGTGCAAAAAAAAAAAAAGCCCCTACCATATTAAGTCTGAATCATTCCAAGTCGGAATAACCCCCCCTTTCTCATTTTATGAATAAAAATAAATAAAAAAAATAAAAAAATAAACGTTTGGTATTGCCCTGTGTGTAATCGCCCAAACTAAAAAAAATCACATATCTATTCATGCACGATAAGGCCATGTTGACATGGCGTAAGACACCGGCCAAATGATCTTCACTTCTGATTAATTGGGGTGCGGACCCATCCATGCCACTATTCAATAAA
This sequence comes from Dendropsophus ebraccatus, assembly GCF_027789765.1. Lineage (NCBI taxonomy): Eukaryota > Metazoa > Chordata > Amphibia > Anura > Hylidae > Dendropsophus > Dendropsophus ebraccatus. The sequence goes on from NC_091456.1 coordinate 105,397,024, forward strand.
AGTTGTATTTTTTGGCATAAAATGGCCAGATGAGAATGTATTTATTTGCAAATGGTCGTTTCGCAAATAAAATATTCGCATCTGGCCAGTTTACGCCACCTTCGCCAGTGGGGCGGGGAGGGGGTGTGGAAGGTGCGGAACGGAGCGCTTGGACTCTGGGTCCGCTTCATTTTTCCAGACGAAAAATGATATGGAAACCTATGCCAGCTCTGAGCTGGTGTAGGTTTCCTGGCGCACACACTGGTGTACACGGGATTTATGTAGAGGCAGTGCGCCTCTACATAAATCTCCGAACTGTTGCAGCTGCGGGGACATTTTTACCCCAGGCGCAGAAAACGCCGGACGTAATTAATGTCCGCCTATGTGTATACACTCCGTCCGGGATTCCCTCAGCTGCAGCACAATGTAAGTAGAGAATTAATCACGGCCATGTTGCAAATCTGCAATAATAGCTGTGAATAATACTTTACTTATGTTGTGTGAACAAAGCCTAACTGTGTAAGCGCAAAAAAAAAATCCAAAGCGCAAAAATTGCTTATTTTGTGTCACGTTAAATCCAGAAAAATTGTAATAAAAAGTAATCAAAAAGTTGCATATATGCTAGCAATGTACCGATAGAAAGTACAGATCATGGTGCAAAAAATTACACCTCACACGGCTGCCACACGAAATTCCTTTTTTTTTTAAAATTACTGCGCAAATAATTGTTTACCGTTTCGTACTTTATGGAAAAGTGAATTCTGCCATTGTAAAAGTACAACTGATGTCACAAAAAGGGGCTCATGTGGGTCTGTAGAGGAAAAAATGCAAGCACTGTTGTCTTTTGAACACGAAGAGAAAAAATGATTACCGTAATGCCTTTTCACTGTGGCCATTAAGGGTTCTTATTCTAGGCTGCAGCCTTTTTAAGGCCAAGAATAAGGGATAGAGAGGCCCCCTTGCGGCGATTGTGGGGCTGGGCCCTTATTCTATCTACCAGGCCCCTTTCTCTGCCTCCGTTCCTGATAGATTAACGCTTTACATGTTGCGGAGACTGGAACAGGAGACTCCTCAGTTGGATCCGTCTCCACGGCAGCTGGGGGGCCCTGCTTTTTGCCTGGTCTTTGGTGTAGTTACAACAGGAGAAGGGGCTGAGGAGAGTCACTGCCCATGCCATGTAACGGTGGTGTCTGATGATCCTGCTGACAGTTGGCTTAGAGTATGGCTACTGCGTGGTGAGGAGCTCAAACTCTGAGGGAACCAATCCATAACTGCAGGCTTGCTTGTCACAACTTGACCACTGACTCCTACAGGTAGCTGCGTCCTGTTGCTATGCCTGTTGCTCTTAGCACCACCACAACCACTAGTTCTGCCACTTCTCCCTTGACTTCCACTTTTGCTGCTGCCACTGGCCATACCATGGAAAGGACTAAACTTTTGTTGCTTGGACATGATGTTGTTATTGGTGATATCCCAGACAGAACACGGACGTAATATGCCAGGTGCTTTAGTGGGCTCACTAGATAGCTAAAAAGGACGTTATTTGGCCATAAGACACTTAAGACGGTGCCAAAATATATACAAAGCAGGTAATGGATGTAATATGCCAGCTGCTTCAGTGGGTTAAATTCAACCAAGATACCCAGCAAAAATGTTGCGGGAAACAGTGACACAACTAGCACAATGCCACACACTAAACAAAGGGAACTGATGAAACCTGCAAGTGCTTGAGTGGGTTAACTGACACACTGAGTGACAGCTTCTACGCTAAAGCAGTCCTGCCTCACTGCAACCAACTTTAAATTGCCCTGCCTAAAGCTATTATCTCCTTTTCTCTGTCCCTCTCTACTCTATAGGGATGCTTCTCTGCCTGCGTCCAGCCACTGAATGACAACTTCCTGTTCTCTACTACACTATATAGAAGGGCAGTGGCCGTCAATAGAGGGAGACTTTGAGCAGAAATTACACTCACAGAAGGGATTAGGGATAATCCCTTGCTCGAGCCACTGTCCTAAAACACCTTAAAAAAAAACGTTTTACTCCGCCATTTTGTTAAAGGTTCGATCGAATTCGGACAAAAGTTCGGCTTGCTAACGAAAATTTTGGTGAAGCCTGGGTTCGACGGGGTCTGTTTGCTCATCTCTATTTATAATGCATATCAAAGCAAAAACCAAGCTATGAGTCTGGACTTTATGACAGTGTAGCCAGAAATAAGCCTTCCCTTAGTAAAAGACACATGAAAGCCTGTCTGGAGTTAACAAAAAGCTCATAAAGGACTCACATACTGTGAGAAACAAGATTCTCTGTTCTGATGAGACCAGACCGGGCTGATAGTTCATCTTCCAATAAAACAATGCCCCTAAGCACACAGCCAACACAATACAGGTGTGGCTTAGGGACAACTCTGTGAATGTCCTTGAGTGGCCCAGCCAAAAGCCCTTATTGGGCATCTACAGGCAGTGCATCTCCAACCTAGTGAGGCTCTGCAGAGTAGATTGCTGCCAGGGGTGCTTCTGCTAAGTACTGAGTAAAAGGTCTGAACACAAACATCTGTGAAATATTTTAGTTTTTCATGTTCAATAAATTAGCAAAGATTTCTTACATTACGTTTTCACTTTACAGATTTTTTTTAATTTTAGCACAAGGCCGCAACATAAAATGTAAAAATCTGAACCATAAGAAAACTCCAATGTAATTTCATGTATGTGTGTTTTCATGTAGTGCTTGGAAATGCTCTTTAGACTGCTTCATGTAGAAGTGAATATCCTGAAAGTCCTCTAGCAAAGATAGGTATGACAAGACAGCCCTTAGGGTGCCTTTACACAGAGATTTATCTGACAGAATTTTGAAGCCAAAGCCCGAAAAAGACTATAAACAGAAAACAGGTCCTAAAGGAAAGACTAAGGGGGAGATTTATCAAAGATGGTGTAAAGTGATACTGATTCCACCTTTCCTTTTTCATAGACTCTTTGGAAAATTAAAGGTGGAATCTGATTGGTTGCTAGTGGCAACTGAGCCAGTTCCACTTTACACTATCTTTGATAAATCTCCCCCTAAGATTTCCCCTCTTTTCAAATTCATTCCTGGCTTTAGCTTCAAAAATAAATTTCTCTGTAAAGGCACCCTTAGAGTACACATAAGATAGGTATTTTTCCACCAACATGGCAAGTAGCTGTGGTTATGTAGTCATACTTCCAGTCTTTGATCCTTGTGTACTCTGCACACTTCAAACCTAAATGACATATTTTTTCATGTGGGCCCCTTTTTGTGTGTCCATCTGTTCTGTTTGGAGCCTGTCCGTCTACTCTATTGTATTGTCTGCCTAACCAATTCTCTGTCTTTTCCCACCATATGTATGTCTCACTTCTTTTCTTGCTATGCTGTCAAAAGATGCAGGCAGGGGATTCAATCAGGTCAATATTAGCATAGAAAACTGGGATTTCAGAATGTTAGACTAATATTGGAAATTTGCTAACATTTGTATGACTACTCAAATGAAAGAATGCATGTAAAAAGAGCAACGCTGGCAAATACATAGGGGAGAAGTTCCCTTTGCCTCTGCCAGATAGATAATGCTCAGCAAATTACATTTGCTTTTTAGAATGATATATTAACTACAGAGACTGAAGAAAACTCTGCATTGGCCAAAGGGAAATATAGATTTGTTTCATAACCATAACATTCACTACTAGTTCACTATTAGGCTGGGTTCACACATTGTAAAATAAAAAAACCCAAAAAAGTAAAATAGGGTTAAACCTATTTTCATTTTTGCACTTTATTTTTTTCCCTCCACGTGTTTAAAATAGCATGGGAAGTCTAATTTTTTGCGACACCAATTGTACTTCATAATGTACACTTAATTTTTCATAAAATATGCTGCGATACAGAAAAAAATTATTTTGGGGAATTTTGTCTTTATGCCTTTTGCCATGTAGTAAAATTGAGATGTTATCTATATTCCTCAAGTCAGTACTATTACAGCGATAGCTAATTTCTATAACTTTTATTTTATTTTACTACTTTAAAAAATGTATTTTAAAATGTAAAATTAAAAAAAAAATGCTTAAATTTGCTCTAATCTGACATTTATGGCAGTTTTATTTTTTGGTCTATGGGGCTGTATAAGGGCCCATTTTTTACACCATAACCTGTAGTTTTTTATTGCTACCACACTTGCCTTTATACAACTTTTGATCAATTTTTTATAATTTTTTATTTCTGGGATGTGATGTGACCAAAAATCTGCAGTTTTGCACTTTGGTGGTCTTTTGAGCTTACGTTGTTTACCGTACGAAATCAGGAATCTGGCTGCTATAAGAGACACTGTGCATAGAGAAAGCTCACATCATTTTCTCTTTCTATATCCCCTTACCGATGCCTTGACATGCGAGGTACCTTACTGTGTCTTCAGTGTGGGTTCTATTATATTATATTATTATATTATTTCCTTTCTTATTATCCCAGGCAGATTTACATTCACTGCTGAAAGTGATGAAAGAGTGCTCCAGCCATCTACTACTCTTTGAGTAAAATAATAATTTTTCATATTGCTTCTGATCTTTCCCCAAACCTCAGATTGTGGCCCCTTGTTCTTGGGTACCTTCTTATAAAAAAAACCCTTCCTTCCTGAATCTTACTTAGGCTAGATTCATACGTAAGATATCCGCAGCGGATTTCACGATGCAAGTTTTTTTGTGAAATCTATTGCAAATGCCTTACTGTTATTCTGAATAGTGTTAGATACTTGCAGCGGAATTTTCATTTAAACACCTCCCCCTTAACCCACGGTGACCCGGTGCATACATTACCTTGTCTGCACTCCAGCCTCCTCATGTGGCTCCATGTTATCCCGCTCAGCCAATCAGTGTGCTGTCCTGCCACAGCCACTGATTGGCTGAGCAGGAAATCAGGAAACCGAGAGCCACAGGAGGAGGCCAGAGCGCGGACCAGGTAATGTATGCACCGGGTAACCGTGGGTTAAGAGGGGTGGTGTTTACATACAGCGGAATGAAAATATGTAAACCTTTTCAGAATGACAGTAAGGGATTCACAATGGATTTAGCTGCTCAGCATTAAATCTGCTGCGAATCCGTTACATGTGAATCTAGCTTTAGGCCCTTCATGTATAAAAAAAGGTTTCAATCATGTCCTCCCTTTTCCTTCAGACTATACATATTTAGATCCTGAAGTCTTTCCTGATATTTTGTATGCTTCAGATCAACCACCATCTTTGTGCCCATCAGACTTTGTTATTGTGTGAAGACCCCAGTCCATTGGAGGAATCCACTGCTCCATTAATCCATTTCCAACCTAGTGAATAATACGCAAATTAGATAGTATAAAAAATACAGTTTGTTTGGAAAATTCCTTGTACCTACCTAGTGGTAATAACAGGGTCTGTGGATTTCTTTATTTTGCTGTCTGTGCATATTTTAGACAAAGTAAGCCTGGGCCCATGTCATACTAGTGATGGGTAAATTTGTTGCTGATGGGAAATAACTATCTGCTATATCTAGTCTTTTTCTTAAAAGTAATCATCAATGGTTTGTCTACATTAATTATTAACATCAGGTATACAAAGGGGTATACTTGTCCCTGATAAAGTAGTGCCACTGTGCTAGATCTATCCAACCCTATATAAACTCCAATCAAACAAGAGTGCATCCAGACAGTTGTAGTAATATAATCTTAATGGATGATGTTTAGAGGCTTTAGCTCCTTCTCTTACTTTCTAGACATTGATAGCAAAGTATTATGTATAGGGCACATGAAATATGTAAATTGCTTTTTTATTGTGATTTTTAGGTGATAATATTCTGTCAGTCTTAAAGTCTTAAAACATGTTTTAAAGCTACTTAAAGTGACTCTGTACCCAAAATCTGTCCCCTCAAACCACCTGTACCTTCGGATAGCTGTTTTTAATCGAAGATCTGTCCTAAGAAACAACTTTTAAACTTGCAGCCCTGTTTCAAACTGCTGTGGCCTAAAGTATCTGTGCTCTAACTTTGCACCACCCCTCCGTCCCTCCTCCCCACCCTCTTCATCATTAGGAATGCCACTGGCAGGATTTTTCCTATCCCTCTGCAGTGAACACTGCACAGGTGCCTTAACGATCCAGCCCATGTGCCGTGTTCTCACAGCTTATGAATTGGAGAATACCTGCCTGGGCTATTCCTAATGATGAAGAGGGCGTGGAGGAGGGATGGAGAGGCTGTGCCAGCCTAATGCACAGACACTCTAGGCCACGGCAGTTTGACACAGGGATGCAAGTTTAAAAGTATTTTTTTAGGACAATAACTGCATCATCTGCCAAACGGATCCCAGGACAGACCTTGGATTAATAGCAGCTATCTGAAGGTACATGCGGTCTGGGGAGGGCAGATATATATAATTTTCCCCTGGTTCGTTTTTGAAAAGCAAACTACAATGTAGAGGATGTATTTCTTTGTCTTTAAGTTAGGATACATTTCTTATCCTAGCTTAGCTGGTCTATCAATTTAGAGTTTAATAGTGCATAAAAGTCGGCATTAAATTATATGCCACCAGACATAATATTAAAGTGTTTGACTTGAAATGTGAAGTCTGCAGTCTTCTCTATAGTGGACAGCATGATATTACATGCAATGTTGTATGCTGTCACTGTTCCAATAATAAAATACTTCCTGCTACATGTTATTACTGTCATTGTGACAACACTTATATTTAACAGTATGATGTCTGTCCAAACCATAAAGAACACTGAACTGTAAAAAATACAACCTACATGGATTGCAGTGATAAAATATCTGTAGCTTGTGTATGACACCCTACCCAATTCATGATACACCAGCGAGGAAAAAGGCCTTGTGCATAGACAATGGCCCAGAATATGTAGTTTCTCAAAATGGCTGGGGTGGATTGGAAAATTAAAGTGGTTATGGAAAAAAAAAAGTAAACGTAGCCTCCTGTTGTAGGCAGAGTCAGCACAAGTAGGAGTGGGGAGCAAACTATTGGCTGTTTTTACCCCTTTTTTGGTTGATGGGCTAATGCAAAACAGGTGTAGTTTAGGTAAAAAAAAAAACATACCAGCATCACTATCACTTTCCTTGCCACTCCTATACACATGTAAACCAAACAATTGGCACAAAAAGAAAAATAAAAGTATATAGAATATAGAAACCCCTCACCATACAGCTAAAGACAGGTATATATTACCACTGTTTAGGGCTGGGCGGTATACCGTCAAAATACCGATACCGTCTCTGGCGTCGGTTAACCGACCTCAACTTTGCCAGGACGGTATCTGCGGTATTTTTACTATTTTCCTACCTGAGCCCTAAGCGCTGCACAGGCCGGAGGAAGCCTCCTATGTGCAGTCTGTGCAGGGATGCACGGACTGCACATAGGAGACCAGCACCGTGTGTCAGAGCGCCCCTGCCATCCTCCCCCGTCCGGCATATCACAGCGGTCTTCCCGGCACAGCAGAGCGGCCCCCACCCGCCCGACACGGCAGAGCAGCCGCCCGCCCGGCATATCGGTCATCCACTTGCCCGACACAGGTATCAGCCCTCCGCCCACCCGGCACAGCGGGTCCCCACTCACCCCACATGGCAGAGCAGCCCCCGGCTGGCACAGTTGACCCCAACTCGCCCGCCACAGCAGAGCAGACCCCAGTCGTCCGATGCGGCCCTTCATGTCCCGTGGATACCACACGGAGCGCTGCGCGACTCAGCCCGGTCCCATAGTCCACACCGCACACGTGTTCTGCCCTCCCTACATGATCAGATCCTTGTCTGTTCCTAGCTTGTTTAGTGCCAGTAGAGCCATCCTGCCCCAGTCTAGCTCACAGAGCATTGTCTACACTGGATACAAACAGCCTGGACACCAGACTGATACATTGTTCATAGCTAGTCCTGCTCTCAGCTGTATCCAGTGTAGACAATGCTCTGTGAGCTCTACAGACTGATACATTGTACATAGCTAGTCTTGCTCTGTATCCAGTGTAGACAATGCTCTGTGAGCTCCAGACTGATACATTGTACATAGCTAGTCCTGCTCTGTATCCAGTGTAGACAATGCTCTGTGAGCCGCAGACTGATACATTGTACATAGCTAGTCCTGCTCCCAGCTGTATACAGTGTAGACAATGCTCTGTGAGCTCCAGCCTGATACATTGTACATAGCTAGTCCTGCTCTCAGCTGTATCCAGTGTAGACAATGCTCTGTGAGCTCCAGACTGATACATTGTACATAGCTAGTCCTGCTCCCAGCTGTATCCAGTGTAGACAATGCTCTGTGAGCTCCAGACTGATACATTGTACATAGCTAGTCCTGCTCCCAGCTGTATACAGTGTAGACAATGCTCTGTGAGCTCCAGACTGATACATTGTACATAGCTAGTCCTGCTCCCAGCTGTATACAGTGTAGACAATGCTCTGTGAGCTCCAGACTGATACATTGTACATAGCTAGTCCTGCTCCCAGCTGTATCCAGTGTAGACAATGCTCTGTGAGCTCCAGACTGATACATTGTACATGGCTAGTCCTGCACTCAGCTGTATCCAGTGTAGACAATGCTCTGTATACCTGTGTATACACGTCCTGTATTGTGTACATAGCTATATACCTCTGTGTACACATTCTGTAGTGGCTGTATACCTGTATATACACATCCTGTAGTGGCTGTATACCTGTCTATACATGTTCTGTAGTGTGTACATAGCGTTGGTTGCTGCTCAGTTAATTTTTATTATTTTTTTTTTACGTTATTGAAACTAAATATTGCATTTGGCACAACCAAGTGGGTGTGGCTTGTAAAAGGGGCGTGTCATAATTATCGCTCAATTATCGTTACCGCAGTTATATGTACGATAAACCGCGATATAGATTTAGGCCATTATCGCCCAGCCCTACCACTGTTATAAACTGGCTATATAGCAGTTTGCAGGTCCACACAGGTGCCCTGCAGAGAATTACAAAAAGAGAATGTAGCTCTGATCAGATGCAGTCTCAGGGAGCACACACAATTATTATAGGAGGAGGATTGGTCCACTTTCCCGTCATGTCTGTTTTAGTAAATAGTTCTATCCTAAAGAAATAATTTATAATAAGGCCATGTTCTTAAATGCTCAGGAACGCAGATAGCAAAACCACCCCCCTCCCCCCACATGTATATTAGTAGTAGGATTAATCAGCAACATTGCAGTTGTGATGTAAGAAACACATTCTCAAATTCCCATATATTACCCCGTTCACTCTCCAATTCAAGACCCTCATCTATAAGCCAGAATAAAGAATTACAAAAAAATATTTTATGCAGTCAGTTGATATCACTGCTAGTATTGAAACCAGTAGAAATCTATCAAATCAGTTAATATACTGTATGTCTATTTTCAGGTATGATAGGTGAATACATGATAATAGTGGAGAAATCTGTTTTGACAAGAGAAAATTAGAACAAAGTTCCAAATTATAACAAAAAAATCCCATCCCATTTTAGCCCGATACTCGGGGTGATCAACTCATTCTGCTGTCTGAAGTGAACAATAGAAATGCACCTCCCTTGTATGTTTATATGTATATATTGTTTATATTGGCAGATACCATTGCCACAAATTAAAGAGCCAGGCGCAGAAACTGGTGGCTGGGTGTGCCCTCTGCCAACACTGGTGCCCCCTAACTGTCAGCAGGTGGCACTGCCTGAGGCAGCCACCTTAAGTGGCCCTAATGGTAGATTTGTCCCTGCCCATATTTGTAACAATAATCATCTTTTGTGGTAAGATTGTTATTTTTAATCACCCTACTACAGTGTAAGTGCATTATACATGTAAATCGCGACTCGGAGTGCCAGTAAGTGTGTCAGAATGAAGAGCCTCTCCATTTAAAATAGGGTTGTCTTCATGATGAAACCAATTTACCCAAAGGTTTGTGTGATGTGATCAAACCAGAGTAGGGTGAACAGGGTAGGTGCAAGGATGCAAGCAAACACAGATCAGCAAGATCAGAGCTTGTTTGCAGTGCATTTAAAAGGCACAAGTAATTGCGTGGCCAGGCCGCACAATCACTGCCATTTAAATAAATTGCTATAGGGCACAAATCCCCTGTTTACACTGGGAGATGCGCGTCTGATAGCAATAAAATTTACAGTCTCCACAAAAGATGTGATCAGCCAATGAGCGGGTGTTTTCCTGCTTCTCGGGTGATTGCTGTCACTTTTACATGGGCCGATTATTGGCTTTCTAGCAACGCTCCTTTCCATAATCACCCCTTGTAAAAGGGACTTTAGGGAAGGCATGAGTATTGACAAGGGCGACCCATGGGAGAGGTGCCGTGCTAGCCCTAGCATGTGTATAATCCAGTGGTGTATGTATGCAGCTTAACCCCTTGCCCCAAAATGACGTTAGGGGAACGTCATGTAAAACAAGTAGTTCCCGCAACATTACGTTCCCCAAACGTCATGGCTTCCCTGCCTCCCCCCGCTGTCCCTGACGGTGATCGGGCAGCGGGAGGAGGCTATGTCACATAGCATCCTCCCGCTGCCCCTGCCCGGAGGGGAGCCGCGCTCCCCGCGGGCAGTTAACCCCATAAACGCTGCGGTCAATGCGACTGCAGCGTCTATGGGGAGATTTGTGTTCTCCCGCCGGCGGGAACGTTGCCTCCTCCCGCCGCCACTTCTAAAGTGTCCCCCGCCCCCCCCCTCGTCCTGCGAAACCGGCGGATCGCCGCTATTAACGTTATAGCGGCGATCCACCGGTAACGCGTATTACCGGCGCCGCCGATCGCTTTCATCTCCCCCCACCGTGAATCCACGGTGGGGGGAGATGAAAATGTATAAATCAGACCCCAGATCAGCCCCCCTAGTGGGCGATCACTAACCCTCCCCGGGCGGCCATCACATCCAAGATGGCCGCCCCCCATCCCTGCGAACAAACGATGTTTGTTCGCAGGGATGGAAATGAATAAATGATCAAAGCCCCATGCTCTCCGCCACCGGAGGAACCTATGGGGTACCGTTGTACTCAAGAGAACCTGCGTTACAAATTTTGGGGTGTGGATTCTCTCATGTTCCTTGTGAAATTGAGAAATTTCAAACTAAACGAACATATTATAGGAAAAATTCAAGTTTTTCATTTTTACTGTCTAATTTTAAATACTTTCCTCTAATACCTGTGGGGTCAAAATGGTCACCACACCCCAAGATGAATTCTTTGAGGGGTGTACTTTCCAAAATGGGGTGACTTTTGGGGGTGTTTCTCTTCTGCGGACACTACAGGGGCGCTGCAAACGCACCTGGCGCTCAGAAACTTCTTCAGCAAAATCTGCATTGAAAAAGCTAATTGGCGCTCCTTTTCTTCTGAGCCCAGCTGTATGCCCATACAGTGGTTTATGCCCACATATGGGGTACTGTTGTATTCAGGAGAACCTTCTTTACAAATTTTGGGGTACTTTTTTTCTCTTGTTCCTCGTGAAATTGAGAAATTTTAATCTAAACGTATATATTATTTGAAAATTAAAATTTTCGATTTTTTTACGGCCTAATTGTGAATACTTTCCTCCAGCCCCTGTAGGGTTAAAATGCTCATTATACCCCTCGATTAAATCTTTAAGGTCTCTAGTTTCCAAAATGGGGTCACTTATGGGGGTTTCCAGTATACAAGCCTTCTAAATCCATTTAAAAGAACCGATCCCTAAAAAAAAAATCAGTTTTGGAAATTTTCACAAAATGTGATAATTTGCTGATAAATTTCTAAGCCCCGTAACACCCTAAAAAAGTAAAATATGTTTCCCAAATTATGCCAGAATAAAGAGGACATATTGGTAATGTGATTTAGTAACTAATTTATGTGCTATGACTTCCTTTTTTAGAAGCAGAGAATTTCAGAAGTTCATAAAATGCTAAATTTTCAAATTTTTCATGATATTTTGATGTTTTTCACAAAAAATACACAAAGTAGTGACCAAATTTTGCTACTAATATAAAGTGTCATATGTGACGAAAAAACAATCTCAGAATCGCTAGCACACGTTAAAGCATCATTGAGCTATAAGCGCATAAAGTGAGACAGGTCAGATTTTGAAAAATGAGCCTGGTCATTAAGGCCAAAACAGGCTTTAGAGGCAAGGGGTTAATTGACCACTTGTTGCATACTGTTCATATGAAAGCGTTGGTGCTCATTCTGAGTAAAATACCACAACAATGTAGTTGCACACACATTAATGGTATATAATATCAAGTTCAGTAAATGAACTCTGTAAGGGCTAATCTAGGCAAATCTTTACATAGACAAGAACATGTTTTGTGTTCTATAATGTAAAATGTTGCAAAACAAGTGGACTAAAGGGATATTGCAGTCTCCACCAGAGATGCCAGATGCAGATGCCACCTATGTCAAGAATAAGGGCCCCGTCTGTTTGCAGCTGCTGAAAGAGGTTAGGATGCTAAAAACAGCCCATAGGACGTTATTATTTGAAGTTGTGTAAACAGCAAGGCACCACAAGCTACACTCTTACATAGCTTTCTGTGCTCTGCAGTTTATGCTTCAATTAACATCTACAGAAGAATTGTAAACTATGAGCATTTGAATTGGTAAACTACCTAAGCCATTTTAGGTGTTTTTAGCTTCCGCGGCACCTCTGGCCATTAGGGATGCAGATAGATGAGGGTCCAAGAGGTGGCACATTTATGGCATATGCAGTTGAATATCACTTTTAAATTCTATCCAGAATAACCTGTACATCTAATAAAAATCCATTGAACGTAAAATATAACCCCTGCATATTTGGGGTTCTGGTGATTGAAATAATAGAAAAATTGCATTATCAGATGACTTCCATGTATTGTTACATGTGTATCTACAGGTTCTTTGCTTGTAAAAATCCTAGTATATGGCAGTTCCATCATTTAGAAAACTCACTTGAAATTCAAATTGGTATAATCTTGGCAGTTATTGCAAGGATAAGATGTGTCTGGCAGTGCCAGCTGGCATAGCTGGCAGTGTTAAAACTTTTATGATTGCATGTTGAAACTAAATTCACTGCAAAGTGAAATGAACCACCAACTTGTACTTTATCATACATCATGTTAAAGGGGTTATCCGGCGAAAAAAAATTATTCACAGAATAACACACATTACAAAGTTATACAACTTTGTAATGTATGTTATGTCTGTGAATGGCCCCCTTCCCCGTGTTTCCCCCCACCCACGCTAGACCCGGAAGTGTGGTGCATTATACTCACCGCATGTCGTGTCGTCCACGGTCTCCGATCGTCAGCAGTGACGTCTTCTTCGGGAGTTTGTCGGATCTTCCCGAGTGCCGGCCACCCTCTGCAGCGTCATCCGAAGCTCAGCCGCGATTGGCTGAGCATAACTGTGCTCAGCCAATCGCGGCTGAGCGGCTGATGACGCGGCCACGTCATCAGCTGCTCAGCCGCGATTGGCTGAGCACAGTTATGCTCAGCCAATCGCGGCTGAGCTTCGGATGACGCTGCAGAGGGCGGCCGGCACTCGGGAAGATCCGCCAAGCTCCCGAAGAAGACGTCACTGCTGACGATCGGAGACCGTGGTCGGCACGCGACAGGTAATGTATAGCGCACCACACTTCCGGGTACACGGGTGGGGGTGGTGGGACACGGGAAAGGGGGCCATTCACAGACATAACATACATTACAAAGTTGTATAACTTTGTAATGTGTGTTATTCTGTGAATAATTTTTTTTCGCCGGACAACCCCTTTAATTGTTCCTTTTGGGAAAAAATCATGCATTTTTTTCAATAATTATTACCGTTTAAAAAAAAAAAAATTACTACTAGATACCTTTGCGGAATGTATCAGTTTCTTTAGCTGGTAGCAAGTTATAAAAAAGGTAGTGTTTATCTCCTGTAGGCAAATTGTATACAGCACATTTGTGACCAGTATAGACCTTCCCTCAAGCCATGAAAACCCTGTAGATACGTATCAGTTTTTAGGCTTCTGTGACTAGTTATTATTATAGCCATCAAATAGTGGTTCGCCCTAGAGATGCATACTATAGGTCAGTGTTTGTCAACTCCAGTCTTCAAACCCACCGACAGGTCATGTTTTGAGGATTTAAAGGGGTACTCCGGTGAAATAAAATTAACCTGCAATTAAAGGGTTATGTAAAGTTATATAACATTGCAATATACTTACATAATGGGTTCCTGCAGCTTGGTCTTCTTTTTGGTCCCAGCTCCTCTTCACAGGAAGTTGAACAGCTGAGGTCCTCCACTTGACTGTCGACCCCCATTTTGTGACAATACGTCACTAACCGAACTTCTGTCTCTCCTGAATATGTCAATCATTCTGGGGTAGCCCGGGTCTTCCTGGTTTCCTGTGATTGGTCTGCATCTGCAGCCAATCAGCGCCCTCCCCCTGTGCACATGCTCCGTCGCCCCCTCGTCCGGTGTGTGCAGCATAGATTAGAGTCACTGCAATGCCACCAGTCAGCAAGACGCTGCTCACAAGGCCCCCTCCTCCCCCTGTCCATCCGGTGTGTGCAGCAGAGGTCTCAATCACTTCACTGCCCCCTGTCAGCAGTCAGAGGAGAGTGTTCTGCAGGGGGCAGTGAGGTGATTGAGATCTCTGCTGCACACACCGGATGGACAGGGGGAGGAGGGGGCCATGTGTCTTGCTGACACTCTCAGGGGGCCGCCTGCACCCCCCCCCCTCTCCCCCTGGAACGTGCAGTGCAGAGAAGAGCACCACCAGCACAGCTCCCTCACTCTGCTCTGTTGCCAGGGGCGGGCTGCTCAGGTAGTAGAGGTTGCTGTAAGATAGAGAAGCCTGTTACTGTGTACTGACAGGACATATAGGAAAAGAAGGGCCGCTACATTCTGACAGTGCCTTCTTCACAATGATACACGGCTCACACTTCCTGTGGGCTGTGCAGATTATGGGGCCAACAAAGTATACAAAAGCATGTGTAAGAATGGAGAACATGCAGCATCCCACTGTATGCTGCACATTCTCTATTCCTGGTCTGCACTCCTCGGATGCTTCCTCCTTCCTTCTCTGTCGGGTCAGAGAGGAGAGGGAGGGACTCGCTGTATGGCAGCTTGATTAGGTCAAACGGCAGCTCAGGGTCCAGAGACCTCATGCTGCCTGCTCTGTCCTCACCTCCAAGTGCCCCCCTCCTCCCTATAGTGCTCCCTGAGCTGACCCCCACCTCCAGCTGCATTCCTGTCCCTGCTCCTGACCGCTCCACAGCAGCCCCCCCCCCCCCATGATGGATGTAGAAGATCTGACAGGAGAAAGAATTGCCTTCATGACAGATCCAGCACAGAGGTCAGTGTATTGTATGATTGTGTGTAAATGCATGTGTATAAATGTGTGTGAGTCTGTATATAAGTGGTGTGTGTGTGTGTGTATATGTGTATTTATGCTATTGCCTACATGCTATGCCTATTTTATGTGTAAGGAGTAGGAAGATATGTTTGTAGTCGGGGTAGGGTCACTTGTGGCACATATGCTGCACATTTTGAACATGAAATATCATAGTGGTATATCTGCCCCATATACAGGAGCAGTAGAGGAATTGAGAAATCCCATCTATACTTACACACAGTGAGGGAGATTTATCAAACATGGTGTAAAGTGAAACTGGCTCAGTTGCCCCTAGCAACCAATCAGATTCCACCTTTCATTCCTCACAGACTCTTTGGAAAATGAAAGGTGGAATCTGATTGGTTGCTAGGGGCAACTGAGCCAGTTTCACTTTACACCATGTTTGATAAATCTCCCCCAGTATGTCAGTTTTCATTCAGGAAATGCAGAGGGATTATTGCAAATGTTGGGCCAGTTCACACAGAGTAAAACTGTTGGAAGCCTCCATATCATACTGGCAGTCTATGGGAGGCTTGCGCACCTTCTCTCTCCACACCTCTCTGCTTGGAAGAATTGACATGTCAATTCCTCCGAGCAGAGAGAGGAGGTGCGCAAGCCTCCCATATACTGCCAGTATTACACTGAGTTTGGTGGGATTCCGTGACGGAGAGTTCCATTGTGGAATTCCGTGTGAACTGGCCCTTTAAACACATAGCCGTGTACACAGACTGTGTGCGCCATATGATATATACACACTGTGTGCTGCATATGACATATACACTGTGTGGGCCATATGATATATACTATACACTGTGTGCTGCATATGACATACTGTACACTGTGTGCGGCATATGATATATACTATACACTGTGTGCGGCATATGACATATACACTGTGTGCACCATATGATATATACTATACACTGTGTGCTGCATATGACATACTGTACACTGTGTGCCGCATATGACATATACACTGTGTGCGGCATATGACATATACACTGTGTGCACCATATGATATATACTATACACTGTGTGCTGCATATGACATACTGTACACTGTGTGCGGCATATGACATACTGTACACTGTGTGCGGCATATGATATATACTATACACTGTGTGCGGCATATGATATATACTATACACTGTGTGCGGCATATGATATACTGTATACTGTACACTGTGTGCGGCATATGATATATACTATACACTGTGTGCGGCATATGACATATAGCCTGTGTGCAATCAGTGCATTACTCTATGGAGATAACACTTCTGTGTCATGTCAGTAGTGTGGTGCTCTGACCATTTGGGAGCTCACTACAGTGTAATGAATTATGATACAGAGTCCCAATACAGATAAGTGCATAGAATGGAGTCTATAGCACAGGCGGAGAGTGAACCGTAGTCTGCCGCAAGTGCTTTGCATGTTTTCCTCAGTGTGCATATACCCTAAGGTAGTGTACATGATTGGGAACTGCAAATGGGACCTAGACTTGCAAGTCCAGGTTCTGCCTACAATTCACAACTGCAAATGCTAGCTGTGGTGGCTAACACAGTGGGCAAGAGCGCACAGTTTGTACTAAAAGGCTGTGTTCTAACATTGTATTATTTTTTAAACACAATGTGGGAGCAGACCCTGATACTTGTCCCTCCCCGCTCCTACCTTTATGGCCTGACATCTTCCTTTGCACTGCAGCTTTTAGTGACCATTACGAACTGAAAAGAGGAAGATACCGAGCCATACAGCCTGGAGCGAGGAGTAGGTGCTACGTCCCTTACAGTAAGCAGCCATCTGTATAGATCGTTGTATCGTTTTTTTTTGGGGGGGGGGGAAGGGGCAACCAAACTGTCGCCCAAACTGTCACCAATGTTAATCAAGCCCTGCTGGTGCTGCTCCCGGGCCTCCCTGGTCTGGTGAGTTAACGTGAAGGTGTACAGATGCTGGGAGAGGAGATCAGGCAGGTCAGCACCTCTACAACACTCACCTCAGCTGTGGATCAAGGTTACACGCTGGCAGGCAGCCCCTAAAACCTAACCAACCTGCACATCTAAAGCTGTTTTAAAACTATCACCCCCATCAAGTTCTGGTAGCCTCCACCTGTCAGATTTGGATGGGAGTTGCAGTGTGGTAGTTTCAGATGTGAGTTGTTCCAGTTATGAGGTCAGGGTAGGAGTTGTAGTTCCAGCTGTCAGATTGGTGTGGGAGTTGTAGTTGCAGCTGTGAGGTCTTGACGGGAGTTGTAGTTTTGCTACAGCTGGGGACTCACAGATTGGGGAGCACTACCATAAGCCAATCATTTAGTAAAGGATAATCCTTCTGACACCATAGTTGCCCAATAATGGTGCGTTTACACAGACAGATTTATCTGACAGATTTTTTAAGCCAAAGCCAGGAACAGACTATAAACAGGGAACAGGTCATAAAGGAAAGACTGAGATCTCTCCTCTTTCCAAATCTATTCCTGGCTTTGGCTTCAGAAATTTGTCAGATAAATCTCTCTGTGTAAAAGCACCATAACAAAGAGCGATTCTCTGTCTAATCAAATATCGACCCATATTACAAGACCAGCGATCAGCTGATCAGGCACTTTAATCCTGTAAAGAATTCACTATCTGCGTTACATTTTGCTGCATAATGGGGGGAACAGAGGGGGCTTAACTTTTATAAGGAGACACTATTATATGGGGGCACTGAGAGTCTATCTATATATGGAGGCAAGATGGGGAGCTTATCTACTATATGAGGGTACAGATGGGGGGCTTTCTATGATATGAGGATATAGAGGGAGCCTGTAAGTCTGGGTCTAAATACTATGTGAGAAATAAAATGGTCACTGTTACAGTGTGGAGCAATACAGATGGGGAGTATATATAGGTGAGGATGGTGCTGTCCCTGGTTGGGAACACTGGCCCCAATACTCCAATTCTGCAGCACGTGTGGTATCTACCTTCTCTGCACTGATGTGGGGAGGGTAATAATAGGTAAGGCCCGGAGTGGCCCTGGAAGGATGGACCGCTAGCCGCTACTCATGAGCCACTGCGTGTGCTTGCCCCCCCCCAGGCTAAAATTTGCCAGCCAGGCCCTGTATGTGTGTGTGATGTAAGGAGAGTGCTGTGCTATGTGTGTGTGATGTAAGGAGAGTGCTGTGCTATGTGTGTGATGAGGTAAGGAGTGTGCTGTGCTATGTGTGTGTGATGAGGTAAGGAGTGTGCTGTGCTACGTGTGTGTGATGAGGTAAGGAGTGTGCTGTGCTATGTTTGTGTGATGAGGTAAGGAGTGTGCTGTGCTATGTGTGATGATGTAAGGAGTGTATGATGAGTAAGTGTGCTGTGATCTGTGTGACGGCGGATGAGAGCGGCCTGCAACCCCCCTCCATATCAAACCCCCTTCCCCCTGAAAGATACTGCCCCCGCCCCCTGGCTCCTCAGATTGCACAGCTACAGCTCCCAGTATGCCATAATGACATTACATGATGGGAGTTGAAGTTATGTAACCAGGAGATCTAAAGGTGGTTGAACTGCAACTCCCATCTTGTAATGTCACCACAAGATGCGGATGGGGCTTTTAGTTATGCAACCAGGAGAGATTATAGTTGGAAAACTACAATACCAATAGAGTATTGTCCCTACATCAGGATAATGGGAGTTGAAGTTTTGCAACTTGGATTTCTCCTGGTTGAATCACTACAACTCCTATCCTCATATTGTAGTGATGGTGCAAGATGGGAGTTGTAGTTCAACCGTGAGCACTCCAAGTTGAATAACTAATAGACCCATCATCATGTTGTGGTGACAGTACAATATGGGAGTTGTAGTTGAGCAACTTGGAGCTCTCCTGGTTGCATACCCACAAGCCCCATCCTCATCTTGTGGTGATTGTACATGATGGCAGCTATAGTTCTGCCACCTGAAGCTCTTCTGGTTGCATAACTACTACTCCCATCATGTAATGTCACCAGGTCATACTGGGATTTGTAGCTATGCAACATCTACAGGAGCCACAGCAAATGGAGAGTCACAGAGGGGGTGACAACGAAGCCAGTAGTGAAATACCCCTCCCCTTATTACAGAGTCGCCAAGACACACTGGGGGGGGGGGGGGGTTGAGTATTCGCGGGGGTGGGAAGCTTGCTTAGGTAGAATGGTAGTGGAGGTCAGCACAACAATTCCTGCATGGTAAAACTACAGATATGTATATTAGGGCCAGTTCACACTGAGTAAACACGGCGGAATCCCGCCATGCTCAGTGTGCTGCTGTAAGTGAATGAGCGGGCGCTCGTCTCTCCTCTCCTCTCCGCTAAAAGAAGTAACATGACACTTCTTCGAGTGGAGAGCGGTGGCAGCAGACGAGCGCCCTCTCATTCACTTACAGCAGCACACTGAGCACGGCGGGATTCCTCACCGGCCCTTACTGTGTCAGTAGGGTTTTTTCTGTGAGGACAATCTTTCCACACAAAGTATGTTGCTTAGCAACAGGATTGGCAGTTGGTTATGAGGTAGGGCAGTGAGGAGAAACAGAGGGGACCATAGAGAGGCCAGGGGAGTCCTAGAGCGCCTTGACAGCCAGAGGGGAATATAGAGAGTCAGACTGAGCGCATGCCCTGGAGATGTTGATGAAACAGGAAGCAGGTAAGTTTTTGATTGAATCAATGTAGGTACATGGGGGCTGCAAAGGGGAGTTTTAAAAAAAAAATAACACCACAAGACAATGTAATGACACACCCTGCAGATGTATGAATAAATTAGTTTTTTTCCTTGTTCACCGGAGTACTCCTTTAAGAGGTGATATAATTATAGTCAGTGCACCAGTAACTGCCACAGCTGTTCATTGTAACTGCCACAGCTGTTCGTTGTATGGGATATCCGCAAAACATGACCTGTTGGTCTTGAGGACTGGGGTGGAGAAACACTGCTATAGGTGGTGCTGAGGTAGCGGTCACATCTAAATCCAGCACCTAGTGAAACACAAAGAACTCTCAGCCTTTTAGGAAGACACAGGTAATTGTTGATGGGTACACAATGGGGATGGAGACACTGTTATAGCTTTTGGGTTGGAAATCAGAAATTGGCTTTGGCTTATGACCACCAGATGTTTTACTGGGAATTCGAGAAATGAAACTGACGAAAGGTAAGTTCTGGTAACTAGTCCTGGTTGTTACCATCTTCTTCGTTACTAGGTCATCTCTACAGAAGAACTAGGTTGTAAACAAGCAAAGAGTTGGGGAAGCTTAAAGAGAATCTGTCACTAGGTTTATGCTGCCTTAAATGAGGGCAGCTTTACCTAGTGACAGAAATGCTGAACAGATCGGTGTATTACTTACATCATTCTGTTTAGCCGTTCTCCTAATATGCAGGAGAATAGGAATCATGCCACACCCCTCCCCCTTGCCCTCCAGCTGCTGATTGACTGTTTACTGTCTATACACAGCATGGATAGATAACTGCCAATCAGCAGCCGGTGCCAGAGTTTCCTGCTTCTCATGAATATCCATGATTACTGGGCTCACGGACATAATGGAAAGGACTACTTATTGTCCATGTTATTCAGGAGGATCTCTCTGGATTAGCTGCACAGAACAATGTAAGTGATACATCATTCTGTTCAGCTTCTCTGTCACTAGTTTATGCTACCCTGAGGTAGGACAACATAAACCTGCTGACAGTCTCTTTAAAAGTAACATGATGGGACTGATTTAAAAATGTGCTTCCATCAGAAAAGTGTCATTAATAAATCTCTTGGTTTGGGAAACAGTGTAGGTTTTTTAAAAGCCAGACAATGTTATTAAATCAGCCCAAATGAATACTAGGGGATAAAAACCACAGGAATAAGATAAACTTTACTGTGGAGTTCCCTCTTATCTATTGATACCACTGAACTGGAGATACGAAAGAAACTGCATCAGAACTGCACACTTCTATCCTTTTTTACAGCCTCTATGGCCTGCAAGAGTTTCTTGCTTTATTGTTTGACCACAGAGCTTTGTTGACACTATGGAAAGCAATCACTGAAAAAAGCTATACTATGATTTCTCAAGCTGTGGTGCGCCCATCCTCTTTCCCTTCCATTATTAACAGTTTGTTTTCTAGTTTACTGACTGCTGCTCTACTGTAAAAAAAGTGGTCCGACTGATATGTACATGTCAGCCAGATCACTGCTTTTAAAGCAGAGTGGTGGTCAGTAACCCAACAAACTATCAACAATAGAAGGGAAAAAGCAGACATATCAGTAGAAGGATGCAAGTTTTTAAATGGTTTTGCAAAATTTTACTCAACGTGTCTCACAAGTCCTACAGAAATAAAACTATGAAACTTTTTTGAATTTATGGATCATTTTCACCTCCCAGTCTGTAAGGACAGTTTTCATGTCAGGCTAAATAAGTTTGATCATTTTTTTTGTATAATTTTTAGACTATTTGTGGGAGAAGCTACATTAAAAGAATTTTAATATTACAGCAACAAAGGTGCAAGTTTAAAGTATAGCTCAAAGGTTTTTTATTTATTTAAAAAAGACAATGGGCCACATGTATCATCCGGCGAACGGATGATTTTCGTCGGAAAGTGCCGATTTGCGTAATTTTTTATTCGCAAATGGCCGATTTGCAAATAAAATTTTCGCAAATCGGCACTTTCCGCCGAGTACGCCAGGGGGGCGGAAAGGGGGCGTGTAGTGGGCGGAACGGAGGGCGCGGACTCAGAGTCCGCGCGATTTACCATCCGTTCCGCCCAAGTGTATGCCGAAAACCTACTCCAGTCCTCAGCTGGCGTAGGTTTTCGGCGGTGTGCACCGGCGCGCACGGGATTTATGTAGAGGCAGTCCGCCTCTACATAAAAGTATTTTAGACGAATACATCACACTCAAATTTTCATAATCATCATTAAATGGACACTTTAATTAAAAAACAAACAAAAAACTTCTGATATTTCAGAGAGACAAATTAAAAGTTTTTATTAGTCAGGGTCAGAAGAATGAGCCAGGAAAAGTGCAAGTACAGCATTCTATGTCATGTGACCTAGATGGACTTCAAATGCAAGTCTAGAAAGTCTGGAAATATTTTGGAAGAGGAGGAGGAGTAGGAGCTTGTATTGCTGTCTGTAACATGACTACATACATTTGGCCTCATTTATCAAAACTGTCTAAAACAATAATTGGAGGGGATATATTAAAGTGACACTGTCACCCCCTTTGTGCATTCTGACATCTCTACACAGGTGTAAAGGGTAAATTTAGTGTTTTTCATAACTTATTTTATATGATATGTCATGGTGCTTGTTCAAGTAAAAAGTTTTCTTTTTATCAACTGCAGATTGTATTAAGTAGGCGTGGCCTCACGACATTAGCACCACTTAGCCCCGCCCACAACGGCACCTTTGGCACCGCCCCCTTGACGCCCATTGGTTGGTCGACATAAAGGGGGTGGGGTCCAAACCTTTTGGCCAGCCTGTTCCAATGGCCGGTGAGGGGCGGGGCTAAGTGGCGCTAATGCCACGAGGCCCCGCCCACTTAACACAATCTGCAGTTGATAAAAGATGACTTTTTACTTGAACAAGCACCATGACCTATGATATAAAATAAGGTATGAAACCCGCTAAATTTACCCTTTACACTTATGTAGAGATGTCAGAATGCAAAAAGGAGGTGACAGTGTCACTTTAAGCCATTTCATAGTAAGATTCTCTTTGTTGCCTATAGCATCCAATCATAGCTCAGCTTTAAGTTTTAATATTGCTCTGGGAAAACCAGTCAGTTCAGATTTATTTGCTTAACCTGCTCTGGCAAAATGAAAGCTGCAATGTCACTGCAGTAAAGACAGTTTTGCTCTTAGACAGGTTTGACAATGTGCCTCAATGTGCCCTGAATGCCAGGGATAAATCCACGTTTAACCCCTTCCCAACCCATGACATACAGTAGTGTTGGGTGAGAGAGCATGGCGCATGCTTGTGAGCCTCTGATAGACCTCGGGGCCTGTCATGCCTAATTTGCCACTAAGGTCTGTCTTTGGCAGACTTTACCAGCAGGATGTTGATCTAACAGATCAATGCAAAGGGCATACATTGCATCGATTTGTATAAGCAGATGAGTTATTGCTTTTAAAAGGCATTTGGTACATATTTGGTATCACTGCATGTGTAATTAAATTATAACATTCCTGAACCTGCACTGTCATCGACGTAAATGCAAAAAATGGCAGCCTTTCAAAATTGTCAATGTTTGGTCACATTACACACATCTCTCTTCACAAATGGCATACTCACAAAAACTATAAACTATACTGCAAAAATATAATTAGTTCAAACACAGTTCCAAAATATATAAAAATATAGAAGTCAGAACACAGCGATGCAAATATTTTAAGAAAATATTTTGTATAGTACATAGCAAAAACTACCCAAGTTTGATATATTGGATTCACCCTGACATGTACTTTAGAATACACAGCATGTCAGATTTGCTGCTTAGTGAGGAAATTATTGTCCCACAAACTTGCCTAATTTAAAAAAAAAAATAAAATGTGGGCGTATATTAAATGTAATAATGTGCTACTTTAGGCCATGTTCCCACTCTGTAAGATACCGGTTGTGCCAGAAAAGATCATCCTGGGCGGTAATGCATCTTTACTGCTGCTGAATTCGGATGCGAGCGCATTCGTGTGCGCCCGCATCCGAATTCCCTGCTGCACACAATGGAGCGTGTGACCGGAGCTGACAGGGTTTTCTGTGGCCGCTATTCAGTGAATAGCAGCCGTAGAAAACTGACATGTCAGTTTCTTGCTGCGCTGCTAGGATACTATGGGGGAGATTTATCAAACATGGTGCAAAGTGAAAATGGCTCAGTTGCCCCTAGCAACCAATCAGATTCCAATTTTTCATTTTCCAAACAGTCTGTGAGGAATGAAAGGTGGAATCTGATTGGTTGCTAGGGGCAACTGAGCCAGTTTCACTTTACACCATGTTTGACAAATCTTCCCCTATGTGTATACACTCTGGACAGGATTCCTTAGAAGGCAGCACTACGTAAGTTCCATAGTAATCACGGCCGTTGTTTCAATTATTATTACGAAACGTAGGCAGTGGGAACATGGCCTTAAAGTGTATGTAAATATGTAAGTCTGTCCACACATTGTAAAAAAATATATATATTTTTTACAATGTGTACACAAATTGCTGTTTTTCCATCCATAGATTTTAATGTAGCACATTATTAGATTCAAACTATGGTCACATTTAAGCCCTATATTACTGCTGTATGTTGCTTTTTTTCCTACGTGTGAACAAAGCCTCAAAGATATGCTTTACAGCAAGCACCTTGGACATTGGCACAATACATTCAAGCTGACCATATTCACATCACTTGAAGGCTATGTTCACACTATGTTTTTACCTCTCCGTTTTTGAAAAGGAAAAATGGTGTCCATAATTTTTTCAGTTTTAAATGATGTCCGTCATTTTGCTGTTAGGGCGCCCGTCAGTGAAATGACAGCTGTTGGTGGACTATTTGCCCTTTGGGTGTGTCTTTAATTCAAAGGTCCATTGAATTTAATTGTAAAAACAGTGAAAGGACTGTGAAAAATGAAAAGCTGTATGTGGACAACTAAAAAATAATATCCACTGTTTGCAAAATGATGATTATTTTGACTTTGGCGTTGACAACGTCCATCATTTTATACACTGTGTGCTTTGGACATCCGTCATTTCATTGACTTTAGTGCATTGCATTGAAGTCAATTAATTTGCAGCAATAACGGATGTCTTTTTAAATTGAAAAGGCATCCGCCTTTCTCTTTTTTTTTTTGTATGAACATAGCCGGAGAATTTTCTATGTATATTGAGATCAAAGCATTATGCATATATTGGAGTGACCTTTCCCTATAATCAAGCCTGTGATCATAGTAATAATAGTAAAATTAGAAAAGAACATCATCTAAAATTCTTTAAAATTGTTTCTATGGAGCTGCTGGAGAGAGCCGAGTACAGCACTCAACTCTTTCCGGCGGCTCCATAAAGAATTAATAAAGCTGTGGGTCACATGCCAAGTCGCATCTCTATTTAAAACAAAGGAGCCAGGGGCCGATCTGGAGACTACCAGGGGGCATGGAGGTTGGACCTCTCATGATCTCTTACTTTTCCCCTATCCTTTTTACAAGTTTTAATCGGAAAAGGTGGAGGAAGAATTAAAAGATTTAATTTGTTTGGCAGATATTCAATTTTATTCAAATACTAACTGAGAAATGCAACTCAATATTTACTTCTCTTATTCCAATGGTTCAAGAAATACCCCATATTTGGCCGTAGTGCGTCACCTGACTCATCCACAGGCCTCATACATGACAGAGGCAATGTGAATTTCGGGGCCTCCCTTTATTTTGGATTTAATTTTTTAGCCAGTATATCAAGTCACAGAGGCCTGAGGTGTCAAAATATTTTTGCAAGGCAAGTTGACATTTTTATTGATACCATTTTGGGGGACATGTGACATCCTGATCATTAATTACATTTTTTATGTACAAAAAAAACAATTTTGCAACTAATTTTCATTATTTTTTTCAGTCATTTACTATAAACTACATATGACACATGATCCTTATTTTGTTTAGTTTTTTGGCGGCATATGCTGACTTTTTTAGTAAAACACTTTTGATACATTTGACATTTTGATCGCTTTTTTTTACATTTTTGAGTGGGCAGGATTAACAAAAAAATTGTCATCATGGGTATTCATTTATTTTCTATAGCGCTAAAGTGATTGATTAATAGTCGGGGTCATTACGGACATTGCAATACCAAATATGTGTATTCTATTTATAAGGGATTTATTTATTTATGAATAAATTTAACGTGTATTTGTGTAATGTATTTTTTTTTTAACTTTTATATTTTTTTCCCCATCAGGTTATAAGGCCATGTGATCAGCTAATCACATTTATTTAATATATAACAGTGAACGATCTGTGCTGAAATGTATTAAATATGAGCTGTCAGCTCATGTGATCAGGCTCCTGCTAAGCCAGCAACCCAGAGGCACCAGCTGACGTCTGGGTTGCCATGGCTACCTTGGACGCCCGAACTGCTGTAAGCAGTGATAGAGTTAGCCGACTGTGGCATAAATTGGGTTAACGCGGCTCCTCTCCGGGCATTAAGGTGGGAGGAGGCAGTGTGTGGCAGCCACCTCCTGCCACCTGATCGCTGGTGGGTATGACGAGCGATGGAGGGAGCACCTGACGTACTAACACGTCATGATGCGGGGACTACCTACATTCTATGATGTGGCGGTACCTCATTTTGCGGCAAGAGGTTAAA
The DNA here is from genome assembly GCF_027789765.1 of Dendropsophus ebraccatus. Classification (NCBI taxonomy): domain Eukaryota; kingdom Metazoa; phylum Chordata; class Amphibia; order Anura; family Hylidae; genus Dendropsophus; species Dendropsophus ebraccatus. The sequence continues at coordinate 105,423,625 of NC_091456.1, forward strand.
GGGACTCCAACTCACTCTAAACTAAAGTCAGCTGTAAGAAGGATAAAGGATGCTGATTCCAAATCTGTAATTTGTACCTTTATACTCCTTTGTATTTCACTGTTGTAAGCCTACAAACTGGGCAGGTTAATGCGTACTGAGGACTACTTAGCACAAGAAAACAATGGAGAGAACTACTAAGACTCCTTCATTTGTGGGCTTATAGCAAAGGAATTCAAGGACATAGAAAGATAAAAAATTGCCGTAATAGAATCAGCATTGTATATTCTACTAATGTACAATCTACTGATAACTTAAGTTAAGCAGTGTTTTGGAGATGACAAAGTCTGCTAATCAAGTAATCAGATGCAGCTGTCAAAGTTGACAGCTGCATCCGATTGCTTGCTGTCAGCCATCCCTGGTGTTTAGTGGGTGGATTGCCCCCCCCCCGGGATGTTGTCCATGAGGAGCGATCCACACATTCGGCACAGGCTGGGGTCTGCGCCGTAATGTGATCCCGGCTCGGCACTCGATTGCTTTCGGCTGCAGCAGCTGAAAGCTATCCAGTGCCTATCTCATAGATATAGATATACTGCATAGATCTCAATGAGAGATCAGTGTGCTTATACTAGAAGCCCCCCTGGGGGACTTCTAGTATAAGTGTAAAAAAGAAGTGTTTTTATTAATAAAAAGCCCCCTCCCCTAATAAAAGTTTGAATCGCCCCCCTTTTCAAATGTTATAAATAAAAATAAACAAATAAACAAACATGTTTGGTATTGCCGCGTGTCGCCCGAACTATTAATTAATCACATTCCTGATCTCGCACGGTAAACGGCGTAAGCGCGAAAAAATCCCAAAGTGCAAAATTGCGCATTTTTGGTCGCATCAAATCCAGAAAAATTGTAATAAAAAGCGATCAAAAAGTCGCATATGCGCAATCAAGGTACCGATAGAAAGAACACATCGTGGCGCAAAAAATGACACCTCACACAGCCCCATAGACCAAAGCATAAAAGCGCTATTAGCATGGTAATAGAGTGATTTTAAGGAACATATATTTGTTAACAATGGATTGAATTTTTTACAAGCCATCAAATAAAACAAAAGTTATACATGTTACATATCGTTGTAATTGTAACGACTTGAGTAACATATATAACAAGTCAGTTTTACCCCAGGGCAAACGGCGTAAAAGCAAATACCCCCCAAATAAAAGAAATGCGTTTTTTTTTTTCCAATTTCACCACACATTAAATATTTTTCTGGTCTACAGTGTACTTTATGGAAAATTCAGCCTGTCTGTTAGGACTAGGAATAAACGCTCAGGCCGGTTGCTGGGGGCGTGACAACGGTGTCCATAGCAGCCGGACTGCTGTGCATGTTTTTCACTAACTCTGCTCTGCTACTCCTTGTTGAAGCAGTGGCCAGGGTGCTCTCCCCTGGCTGATCAGCATAAGCTGTAGTAGGTTTCACTGATTGTTGATTGACAGCTGACACACCAGTCAGCTGTCAGTACCTGGGCAGGACCTGGAGCCTCAGCCCCTATCACTCCTGGGGGCTGGGACTACAGGTTGCATAAGTAACCTCCTCTGTCTTCCACCCCCTGCCTGTGAAAGTGCCTAGTTCGCTAGTGTATCTGGATCAAGTGTTTTCCCTGCTTTGTATTTCTGGTAACTTGACTTCTGGCTTCTGACTTATCGACTACCCCTTGGACACGTTTTGTACTGCACTGCTCGACTGTTACTGACCCGGATTCCTGACCTTGCTCTCATTGTGTTTTGTCTGTCTTGTTTCGTTTAGTGTTTCACTTTAGTAGATTAGGGACTGCCGTCCAGTTGTCCGTTTGCCACCTAGGGCATCTGAGGCAAGCAGGTAGGGGCAGCGGGGCGGGTGCCAGCTTCAGGGCTCACCTGTCCTTGTGTCTCCCTGTCCCTATCCTAACACTGTCATTGCAAAGTACAATTAGTGGCACAAAAAATAAGGGCTCATGTGGGTCTCTAGGTGAAAAAATGGAAGTGCTATGGCCTTTTAAGCACAAGGAGGAAAAAAATGAAAATGCTAAAATTTAAATTGGCCCGGTCCTCTAAGGGTTAAGGGACCATTCACATGTATAGGATCTGCTGCAGATTTGATGCTGCAGTTTTTAATGTAACAAAGGGCCCTTTTACCTGGCCCTACACAGCACCCTACGTAAGTGCTTATCATCAAGCATCTTAGCAAGGCTCAACTAATCATGTGGTAGTTGCTGGATTGTTTATGCAACCTTTTAACTTCATCAAAGTTGGGCCTGTGACTAGATGTGAGGGAGACTAGTGATAATTTCAGCACCCACACAAAAAATTTGATCAGACAGCAAATTATATTTTCTTATTTGTCAGCTAAACTTGTATCACTGGTGATCTCTCAGAGATGGATTTATATTGATATACATGTTGAACCCATGCCAGTTTCCAGTACCTGAAAGAACACAGCTTGTTAATGTGTTATTGAAGTCTCAGTTTGATAGAAATAAAAAAAAAAACCCACTACTGTGCATGTAATTAATGGTCTGGTCTCTGCAGACCCCTATATGCTGTTCTACATTATCAAGCCTATTGATTATTTAACCAATTTAAAGCAGAGTTATTGACATCCTGAAGAGTTTAGCACGATCGCTGGTGTGAGACGACCAGAGGCGATGGGTTTCAAGGAATCATACATAGTTCAGTGCATTTGTTATGTATCACAAGCAAAGTTTCAGGCCTAAACTAGATTGTATTCTGACAAGGCTATGACAAAAGAAACTGATCCACTGCTCTGCTTTGGTTTATTTTATATTTTATTGCTATTATAGGCCATGTTCACACATATTATTTTGGCCAGTGTGTCTGTCAGTATTTGTAGCCAAAATCTGAGAAAAACTATAATGGAAAGATTTGTACAGTTTGGCTGCGAACACACAATGTCTATGAAATAACATCCGTGTTTTTTGGTCAGAAAAACGGCTTTCAAACAGCCAAAAAAAGATGTTGTGTGGTCATGGCCATTTCTGTTTTTTTTAATCCACTCCTGGTTTTGGTTGAAAAAATTCTGTGTGAACATAGCCATAAAGTATATTAAAAATATTTTAAAGGGGTATTCCTCCCAAGAGCTAAAAAATTAAATGCTCCCAAACCTAGCTGCTCTTACTCACCAAGTCTCCCTGAGCATTTTGACCCATCTCCCGTCTTTCACCCAAGAAACTTCTACACAAATTTTTAATAGTTTAGTTGCTGTGAGCTCAGTGTGAGAGAAGAATAGGGAGGGGGCAGTACAGGGAACAGGATGGACAGAGCCATAAGAACAACACAAAGTACAGCTAATAAGTGAGGATGCAGGTTCAGAAGCAGGAGATGGAGGAGAAGAAATCAGTGTGTGAGAAGGAGATGGGGGAGGAGGAAACTGAGACAGAGAGCAGATAAGTGATCATGCAGGGGATGAAGGAGAGGAAGGATGGAGGGAGACATGTAACAAAGGGATGGGGGAGAGGAGAGCTGAGACGGAGGGCAGATAAGTGATCATGTAGGGGATGAAGGAGAGAAGGGGAAGGGCAGCGTTTAAGTGAACCACACAGTGAATTACATTACAAATGAGCTGGAGCTGCTGTCCTTTGGCAGAGAGCTCTTATTGGAGGAAGAACAGTGTATCACGCTTTCTCTCTCTTCAGTGGGCAGCGTTAGAAGAGCTAATCCCGCCCATTGAAGAGAAGGCGAGAAGGAGGATATGTGATCCCCGACACGGAAGGTTGGGGCCAGGAGCAGGGAGAAATGTCAGAGAGGACTGAGGTCACACAGGGGTGAGGTCACACAGAAAATGGCAAAATGGTGCAGAAGCCAAAGGTTGATTTAACAAAGATAGAAAGCTTTAGGTGAACTATTAGTTAATGCAAAAAAAATAATTTTAAGAGAATATCCCTTTATTAAAGGGGTAGTGCGGCGGTAAAGAATTATTCACAGAATAACACACATTACAAAGTTATACAACTTTGTAATGTATGTTATGTCTGTGAATGGCCCCCTTCCCGGTGTCCCACCACCCCCACCTGTGTACCCGGAAGTGTGGTGCATTATACATAACTGATCCGTGTCGCGCCTGTCCGCTATCTTGTGCCACAACGTCATCTTCAGGCAGCCGGCCGAACATCTCCGACTGTCCCGAGTACAGGCCGCCCTCTTCAGCGTCATCAGATGCTCAGCCGCGATTGGCTGAGCACAGTTATGCTCAGCCAATCGCGGCTGAGCAGCCGATGACGCGGCAGAGGGCGGCCGGTACTCAGGACGGTCAGAGGGATTCGGCCTGGCCGTCCGAAGATGACTTCACTGAATGAAGATCGGAGACGAGTCGGCACGTGACAGGTATGTATAGCGCACCACACTTCTGGGTACACGGGTGGGGGTGGTGGGACACGGAGAAGGGGGCCATTCACCGACATAACATACATTACAAAGTTGTATAACTTTGTAATGTGTGTTATTCTGTGAATAATTCTTTACCGCCGCACTACCACTTTAATGCTAAAGTGAGTACTTCATAGTGCATGTGTCTAATAAGCTTTTTTAGAGAAGCACCATATCTAATGTTAGCAGCCTACAAAAGTGAACAAAAACAACATTCATGTTTGTAAATAAAGTTGCGACATTCGTGAATAATTGTCCGTATTTGCCAATATTCGCAAATCGAATGCAAACTATTGTAGCTACAATAGTGGGACTATTACAGAGTAATTTTTGTTCAACTACTGTTGTGACACTGTCAAAGTGTCATGTATTTACCTGGTCGCTCTGCAGCGCTGCAGAGGCAGAGGCAGGCTGACATTTCCATACACGCCCAGCCGGCTGATGCTGCAGATAAATCTTTGTCAGATAATTTGTCAGATAATTTTTCTGTGTAAATGGACCCTAACACATTCCATTCCCCCTTCAAGTACTTCTCTGCAAGGATGTTGAAGCGTCTAAAGAAGTCTGACCCTCTTCAGAGTTTGGCCAGTGGCAGCAGGAGGAGTAGCAGTCAAGGGGATGGAAGTGGTGAAAGACGGGGTTGTGGTAGTGGCAGGGACGTATTTACCACCAGGCACCCGTGGTCCGGTTCCTACGGTAGCACCTTGCAGGGGGGCAGCACCAGGGAGGAGGGGGACAGAAAAAACGATTTTTTTTTGTTTTTATTTTTTTTAGTTTCCCTCCTCCCATTCAGACTTGCCAGTAAATCTGGTGTCTTTTCCAGGGGGGTGGGGGGTATGGTGGTATTGGTCAGGTCTGGTATTGCCAATAGGTGCGTGAAGATGGGGCGTCTTCAGGTTTAGTGCCTAGGGCAGCAGCAGCTGTTAATACAGCCCTGGGTAGTGGTGGTCCTAACAGGCTTGGACGAAGGTTGCAGCTCCCAGTAAGAACCAGTGGTCAGGTAAATACTAGACAGGCTGTTACTGTTGAATGGATCCTCCAAATTTTCAGCTCCATGCTTTTGAAAAGTTCGGTTCGATCCGGCGAACTCTCGTGAAGTTCGGATTCGTACGAACCGAACCTAAAACAAACCTTGCTATTATGGCTGAATAATTGCAGCTACAATAGTGGGAGTCTGATAGGGTATAGTTTTGTTTAGTTGCAGTTGCTATTACAATGAAAAAAGTGGAAAAAATCTAAGTGCAAAAATTGTGAAAAAAAATTAGCCAAGGTGTAAGTGATTACACAGGACTAGAGATGAGTGAATAGCAATTGCCGACAATAATACTGCACCCTGTAATAGTTAATATCTAAAAAAGCTATTTTCATTGTTCAATAGCATAAGTAAAACGAATCAATGCTTTTGCAATGAAATATACTGTTAATAAAAAAATAAATATATAAATAAATGTATATATAGATTTTTTAGATTATTTATTTAAAAAACGCATGGTATTCCCCCTATTTTCATAACTAGCCGGGTTAAAAACCAAGCAACAGCAGCCTAGTAACACCAGGGTGGGAAGGGCCATTTGTTTTGGCCCTCCCCAGCCTAATATGGGGGACCACTGGCTCTTCCCAGTACATATGGTGGCATTGGGTACTGGGGTAATAATGGGGGGGGGGGTTAGTGTTACCCATTTTATACCGGCTTCCACTACTAAGTCTATATAGTAAAAAAATAAAGACAAGACACCAGTGAAAAATATTTTTTGTTCAAATAAAAACACCCCCACACCCTTTGTTGACCATTTTATAAAAAAAAAATCCAAACAACCGCTTGTCATCGACGTAGTCCACCAAATCTGCCGTAATCCACAGGATACTGATATCTGAAAAACAAAAAGGGAGAAATACACAGAAAAAAACAAACAGGAGCACAACACCCATCATTGTGAGCGGTGTTGTGCACCTTACAGTATGCAGCATCTTTACAGATCGCTGCTTACAGTGTGGCACCCAAGGGGTTAAAGGCGGATGCATTGCATCGCCCTTAACCCTTTGGGTGCCATACTGAACAATCTGACCGCCAGGGGGTTAAGTAGGGGTCCCCACTTAACCCCTTGGGGGCCACACTGATGTTAGACTGCACCCATACCAGCAAGAAAGGGGTTAAGTGACCCCCCTTCCTTGCTGGGATCGGTGCAGGGTAGGGGGGAGAGCTTTCTACTCACCCTCCCAGGTCTTCTCTCTTCTGTCTTCTCTCTTCGCTGGTCCCCAGCACACTGAGCTCAGTGTGTTGGGTCCAGCTCTTTATATGTCCGCTCAGCCAATCAGCTGGGCGGACATATAAATCTAAATGTTTCTTCTAATTTTGCTTTTGTGATAAAAAAAACAATTGCATAATTAGAAGAAACATTTGCTGTTTTAATTAAAGTATTAATTATTACATTGAACTGTATTATCGGCAATAGTAATTGCCAGCATTAATACAGCTTCCTGTAATAGTTAATATTTAATTAATAAAGCCCCTTTTTTTCTAATAAAGCTATTTTCGTTGTAAAGTAGCATAATTAAAATGAATACATGCTTTTTCAATTAAATATACTGTAAATATATATATATACATTTATTTATATATTTATTTTTTTATTAACAGTATATTAAATTGCAAAAGCATTGATTCATTTTAATTATGCTTTTGAACAACGTAAATAGCTTTTTTAAAACGAAACTTTGTTTTATTAATTAAATATTAACTATTACAGGGAGCGGCATTATTGCCGGGGATCACTAACCCCGGTAATACCGTTCCCTGTAATACTGCTTTCCTGCTTTCCCAGATGCATTCCAGAGGTGTTTGCATCACTTTCTAAAGATGTCTTGGACTTGGTGACCTCAGATCAGATATCATCTTGATATTCACAGAAAACCAGGATACAAGGGATTATAGGAGTAATAATCCCTTCTATCCTGGTCTATTCTGTGATTTTATTTGTTATTGTTATTTTAACCAGATTCGTTATGAACCTTTTGCAAAGTTCGTAACAAATCTGGTTCGTTGTGGTTCGGTTTGCTCATCCCTACCAGCAATCATCTGAAGGGTCCTCAGTGTTCTCCAATATTTTGCACGGATTTGCCACTCATATAGGAAAAAAACAGTCTGGTTATATGTGATATTCGGCCAGATTTCTTTAAATGAGCGCTCAGCTTGAGGCCATTAAAAGAAGGCAGAACAAAGGGCGACAGCGCTCCATAGCGAGGATCAGAGGGATAAGGTGCAAGGGGATTAGGGGTGCAAGACAACCTTCACCTGGTATGGTTGTGCAAATGTGGAGGCACAACACTCTTAAACACATGGATCAGGGACTGCAGCCTCTCCCGGTATCCAAAGGAAAGCACAGAACGAAACACCTCCAACACCAAACTACACGGATCATGGGGCGCAGGTCCAACTTAAGATCAAGGCAGGGATATGGGATAAAAATATTTTATTGTAGAGACTCACAATGAATTTAGGAATGACTCCGCTCACCCAGCAGTCAAGTTTACGGGCTGGTGAGTTGCTTGACATTGGATGTTGCAGGGTTTTATCACTCACATGGGAAGAAATTGAAACAAGGGATTATGGTAGTGGCAATCATAACAGGCTTGGTTGAAGGTTGGAGCTCCCAGTAAGACCCAGTGTAAGGTGAATACTAGCCATACTAGCATTGCGGAAAAGATATTTTAAAGTCTCAGCTCTGATGCAGTCAGTAGTCATTCCAGGAGCCAGCAATCATCAGATGGGTCATTACAAAGCAGTGCCAACACAAATCTGTGCTAAGGGCAGGATGTTTCCTCCTCTCCGTCTCCTGTTGTGTCTCTGGTCAGGTCAGGTCCCTTACATCTACCTCTGCCTCCTATATATGGACCCGGGGGAAAACACCGGTACCGCTGAGACAAGAGTGGCTGTATGAAGACATCACCACAGCACTACTCCAACAACCGTAATCTACAGTAATTGGGATAAATGGACAACAGGCTAAGTTGATTGTCCTGTATTTCTTTTATTACATTTTTAAATATAAAAATAACTAAATACAAAAATAAACATACCATTTCTTAACTGAACAAAATAATAAAAATTAACAAAACATAATGAACCACTCCATAAGATAAGGGTAAAACCGGTGCATCCCTACACTCATTCCTCCCCATTAACATCCTATACAATCTACATCTACAATATAGTCTAAATTTTTTTTAACTACTACTAACCATAACATATTAAAAAAAACATATACACTGCTATATACAATACACTACTATAAATGCCCCCCCCGGCTGAGCTTATTGCCCTTCAGTCTCCCCCGTTCCAGTTAGTTAGCCATTAAGGGACCTGATGGTTTTTGCACTACCGGGATGGAGAGTGCCAAGTCGCTATTTCTTTGCCAACAAGGCTATTCCATCTCTGCACGCATACCTGCAGAAGAAGGATGGCGACTCTTTGGAGCTCTCTGTTTTGCATTGGGTGCACATAAGCGCGGACCTCCAGCTATGGCCAGGGGCAGTATATGTCCATGACTGCACACTGGATAACAGTCCATCCAGGAGAGCTGCAGTGGCAGCAACAAGAAATGGTTGTGGACTGCAACAACATCTGCTGATCTGTCATTTTCCAATGCAGTGGACTTCATCCCTCCATATTTTGGATTGTCTGTACCAACAGAGATAGGCAGATTTACGCAGAACTGCAATTTCTAGGTGATCCATTGGCAGATGATGCGTGATTGGCAGATGATGCCATTCTGCTGTACCATTTGAGGTAAATCCTCTGTTGGTCAGCTGCAACACTCGAGTCTTCCTCTGTCATCAGCTGAAATTACAGATTGAGTCCTACTTGGAGTCACCCTTGCCCCTAAATGTTTTTGACCTGGTGCAGTTTTGGGCAGAAAAGGTTTGTGCTGACCCCGCTGTCCTACCCAGCCAGCAACGTGGCATCTGAGAGTGCATTTAGTGTGGCAGGGGCCATTGGAAAACCCAGGAGGACGAGGCTGTCTTGCCCAGTGTGAAGAGGCTGACTCTTATCAAATTGAACCAAGCCTAGATAGGACTGGATTTCACCACCCCCATGCCTAATGTTAAGGACTAAAACATCAGCCAGCAGTCAGCTACCCGGAACTTGCCTATGTCTCTCCAAGAAAAGGGCTCACAAAAATATTTGTATTTACATTTTTTACATATATCAAGTAATGTTCCCCCTTTACACCCCCAATAAACGATAATCCTGACTATGTATGTGTAAAATACACATAGTCAATTTGCATACTTTAAAGAACCCCATCTTCAGATTTACTTCCCACAGCATCTCAATGCCTTGAAAAAGTGAACAATGCAACCTATGCTCCAAAAACAGTATTATCCAGGCACAAATCCCGATGACTATGTTTCTCAAAGATTACATTTTCCTTCTTGTTACCATAGCCATGGGGTTTTTATTCACTGACACTTGTGACAAGGAATAGTATCATTCATGTCCCATTTTTACAGACACGCATGGTGACTGGCTGATAAATGTTCTTGGGGTTTTTACGATATCACCATGGTAGTTAGATGTCGCACAATGGGCACTTATTGTGTGAGTTTTTAATGGCTCTCGTGGTTTCTTGAGTAGTATAAGCCTATAAGAACAGTATGTGAGGGAGTATATATTATGGAGGATGATGTCCTCTAACTGTGACCTAACAACATTCTAAACCTACTACCAGTGGCAATCTGTTTCTGAAAGGGAGGTTACCTTGACTTATTTAAAGTGCATTCACACATAAATGGTAGAAAGAGCCAGATAAATTGAGAGGGAGCCAAATAAGTTATTTATATGAGGGATAGTGCCACTACTAGTGCCTCAATAGGCAAGCCATGGATGTAACCTAATGAAGGGATTTACTGGGAATAGGAGGGGTTGAATACTTGTACAAAGGTTTGAATGAGTTTTATGTGGATTTTAATGTGTTTTGCAATATTTGTAAAGACTACAGTAAAGATTTACATAAACCGACTATCCAGTAATCCAGGAACTCCACTGAGCACTGAACAGTGGGTTAACCACAGCACCCAAACACTGGTTTGAATGTACACTGAATTTACTGCACCCTATGACTGATAATAGACATTGGTTTCAGAGCACCCACCGACAATTTATGCAAAATTTACAGCAGCCACTTACTGATAGTGGACACTGAATTCACAGCACCACTGACTGATAATTGACACTGTTCTCACAGCAGCCACTGTGATAATGTACAGAATTATTTGTAAAGTGTAAAACATCTTAAAGGGGTAGTGCGGTGCTTAGAAATTATTCACAAAATAACACACATTACAAAGTTATACAACTTTGTAATGTATGTTATGTATGTGAATGGCCCCCTTCCCGTGTTCCCCGACCCCCGCCTGTGTACCCGGAAGTGTAGTGCAGTATACATACCTGATCCGTGTCGACCGATCAGCTGCTCAGCCGCGATTGGCTGAGCATAACTGTGCTCAGCCAATCGCGGCTGAGCACAGTTATGACGTGGCAGAGGGGGGCGGCATGAGGGACGGCAGGAGTGGGTCGGCCGGCCTCCCAAAGATGACGTCTTTGACGGGGTCGGTCGACACGGATCAGGTATGTATACTGAACTTCACTTCCGGGTACACGGGCGGGGGTCGGGGAACACGGGAAGGGGGCCATTCACATACATACCATACATTACAAAGTTGTATAACGGCAGGAGTGGGTCGGCCGGCCTCCCAAAGATGACGTCTTTGACGGGGTCGGTCGACACCGATCAGGTATGTATACTGAACTACACTTCCGGGTACACGTGCGGGGGTCGGGGAACACGGGAAGGGGGCCATTCACATACATAACATACATTACAAAGTTGTATAACTTTGTAATGTGTGTTATTTTGTAAATAATTTCTTAGCGCTGCACAACCACTAAGGATCTAAATCTGTATATTCTTGAGGAAAGAGAACAGGAGGACATGATCAAAACCTTTAAATATGTTAAAGGACTATATGGTTCAGGAAGAGTTTTCAACATAAAACTAAACACAAGAAAAGGACATGAACTGAGGTTAGTTAGGGAAAAGATCAGAAGCAACATAGGAAAATATAATTTAACTTAAAGGGAACCAATCACACTAAAATTGGGCATAAAGGTAAGGAAACGTGCTGGTACATCAGCCAGCATGCTTCCTAACCATCCCCCTGTCCCCCCCGTCACATGAATATTCAGCCCGCAAAGTTAGTTTAATCGTGTCCCGCGCTCTATGCAAATTACCATACAAGTAGTCACGGTGGGCGGGAGGGCTGTTCGAGTAGTCACGGTGGGCGGGGTCTTCATCAAGTAGTCACTGGGTCCTGGGCCGGCCCCTGCGCTGTAATCACGCCCCTCCGGGCTTGTTGTAAAGCGGTGCCTGGTGACGTTACTCGGGGGGGGGCATTGCACGTCGACATCTTTACTAAGCTGCACATGCGCAGAGCAGCATGAGAAGACGCTGCTGTACTGCGCTTGCGCGGCGTAGTACAGCAGCGGCTTCACCCACTGTACTGCGCATGCGCAGCTCAGTAAAGACGTCGGCGTGGCCGACGTGCAATGCCGCCCCCCCCCCCCCCGAGTGACGTCACCAGGCGCCGCTTTACAACACACCCGGAGGGGCGTGATTACAGCGCAGGAGCCGGCCCAGGACCCAGTGACTACTTGACGAAGACCCCGCCCACCGTGACTACTCGAACAGCCGTCCCGCCCACCGTGACTACTTGTATGGTAATTTGCATAGAGCGCGGGACACGATTAAACTAACTTTGCGGGCTGAATGTTCATGGGACGGGGGGGACAGGGGGATGGTTAGGAAGCGTGCTGGCTGATGTACCAGCACGTTTCCTTGACTTTATGCCCAATTTTAGTGTGATTGGTTCCCTTTAAAGTGTCACTGTTGTTATAACTTTCAAACCCTAAATCAACAGTTGATGTAAAAATAAGGCAAGTTTGCAATTTACAGTCATCATTATTATTTTTTATTTATCATGGAAAACTCGCCACTTGCCGTGTTTCCCAGGTTATCTGCACGCTCACAGAGAAGGCAGTCATTTGATTGATAGACGAATTGAGAGGTGACACTCAGGCCAGACTTTATGGGTGTAGACTCTTTTTTTTTAACCAGCACAAGACTAAAAATCTGCCTTCAGGAGACTGGACCTGGATTTTTGGTAAGTATTGCTTCGTTTTACAGCATGAAAACAAAAAAAAAATAAAAAAAAATAATCAATGTAAATTGAAAACTTGCTTTATTTCACATCTACTGTTGACTTAGAATTTGAAGGTTATAACGACAGCGACTTTAAAGAGTAGTAAATATTTGGAACAAACTTCCAGCATATGTGGTTGGTAAATGTAGAAGAACTAAATGCAAACATGCCTGGGATAAACATATATCTAGCCCAAGATAAAAATAAAAGGCAGACTAGTAAGAACAGGTGGTCTTTTTCTGCCAACAATTCTCTGTTTCTATGTACACATGTGATGTCTCCAAGGGGTATTTGCTCTGTCTTTACACTGATTTTATTTTGTGAAGTAGCATATGGTCATTGTCTTGTAGCACTTTGTAATTACAGTGGTGCCTTGGATTACGAGCATAATTCGTTCCGGAACCGCGCTTGTAATCCAAATCCACTCTTAAACCAAAGCAAATTTTCCCATTAGAAGTCACTAAAATGTAAACAATTGGTTCCACACCCCCCCAAAAAATGATTTATTATTCTGAATAACATGTAAAACAAATGAAACAAACATTCAGAAACAGCAGAATATGTGATATTATAAGTTACTGTACAGTAATGAAGAGGATGGGAAACACAAGGGCAGACAGAGACTGCAGGGAGCATGAAGGAATGAGCAGGACAGATGTGGGCACATACATGCAGCACTCTGTCCGGGGAGAGAGGGGTTACAGCTATAGAGAGATAACCCCACAGTCCTGTCCCCTGATGTGAGCCCCAGCCTGAAGTGAATCTGCTATGATTTGGAAGGTGGGGGAGACTTCCTGGGTCAGAGTACAGTGCTGTAGACTATGCTATACAGACCATGCCCCTCCTCCACTCGCGCTCCCACTCAGTACAGGGAGCTCTTAAACCAAAGCAATGCTCTTAAACCAAGTCACAATTTTTAAAAACTGTGAGCTCTTAAACCAAAACGCTCTTTAACCAAGTTACTCTTAAACCAAGGTACCACTGTACTTATTTGAATAGGGCATACTTGGAATAGAAATTTTAAGAAACACTGTTCACATGAGTTGTTCACATCACATTTTGACTGTAAACCACAGGTATACATTGAGATACTGTAAAAAGGAGTTTTAAAGGGGTTATTCACTTCAGAGCAAAAAAAAATTAATGCTAGCTAGTCTTACTCACCAAGTCCCCCTGAGTATTTTAAGCCTTCTCCTGTCTTTCTAGCTGCTGCCATTCCTGAGTTACAAGTTTTTCTAAAAGCGTATCTATAACCAAGATAGAAAACTACATTTCCCATCATGCATTTCCCTGATTGGTCCATTTGCGTACTCGCCCACTTAGCTTTTTTTCCTGCCCACTGCTGTCATTACTATTGCACAGTAAACACAGGACTGTTTTTTCTCTGATTTGCATCACATCACCCCAATATGTATTCTATAGTAGCTGATTATGTAGCAGAGCTGACAAGCATATGGTTTAGCTATGTGCTCCATAACGGGCATCTGTTTACCAGTGGGGGGGGGGGGGCAGTGTAGGGTTAGATCTCTGTTTGCTGAGATGAATGAAAATATTCTAGTTCCCTCCAGACTCTAAGAACATCCTAAACAATTACAATATGAATGAATGAAAAGGTTTAGCCCACAGCTGCGTAAAAAATTGGATTTTGGAGATATCATGTTAAAAATATTGGTAACAAAAATGCTAAAACCACGCCGAAGCGTTGGTTTTCATATTACAGAAACCTAGGCTCAAGGACACATGTAAGTCTATGGAAGCAGCACAGGTGCATGGAGATTATGCAGATGATGTCTCTTGGAGGCAGAGTTTTTAAGTGAATAGACAGCTAACCCATGCCCCAGAGAGGAGATCACATGTTCTGTGACTACAAGAAGGGGGGAAGGGGGAGCTGAGTGTGGTCAGAGTGGACCAAGAGTACAGGATTTTAGACATCCAGAGTGGATAAGAATAAGAAAAAACAAGGAAAGGGTGCAAGTTAAGTTATTACAGTGTGTCTGCAAGGTAGCAGTAGTTTTCAATAAAACAAATGCAGTCTACTAGGCTATTTGTTTTTTCCAGGTACACACCTTATATGCGGGAAAGAAATTGTAGTATACCATGTAAATGTAATACTGCAGCCAGTCACTGGCCTGAGTGGTCACGTGACATACCTTCAATCAGTTTCATGTGCACAATGTACAAGAAGACTTCATCGCAGCGGGCATCACCCCCCCACACACACACACACACCCCTGTGTGCTTGTATATTCTAGATAAATTACAGGTTTTATATGTGATTATTGTCATGGCCAGGGCAGGCTTTTCATTCTCTATTGTTCCCATTATTTTGCTTCTTACAAATTACAGACTGGCTCAAGGCTGTTAAACTGTTTGACAGAAGTTTGCATTGCAGGAAAGTTTTCTTTTACATCTGGTAGGAATTAATTTGTTTCTGTATGGAGTCAAGAGCGTACCTATTAACAGTAGGGCCATACAGGAATCTCTTTGAGCTATATTATGTTTACATGATGATACTGTCCTCTGTGTCGCATATATGTTCGCAGACTATCTAAATGGAATGCCATGTGTATGTAGAGGTACGGGCCACATTTACTTTAACAGACTGAATGTAGCCAATTTAGGACTATGTGCAGGCTATTTCCTGCACGCCATGCATGTGAATCAGACTAAATACATGTATATATGTGGAAAATGACCTAAATGTACTCGCTGTTTGACTATGTTTTGCTGTTAAGGTCTGTGGGGCTCATGCCTGTACATCCTATATAAACAGCTCATGTATATGTGACACAGAAGGCAAAATTGTTATGTAAATGCAACCTAATACAGTCTCCAGATTTTTTTCCGTGTGGAAAATTTTTTCTCTAGTTTGTTTTGTAATAGTAAGATTATATCTGTATAATTATTTCTCTTACAGCTTCTTTTCCAGAATTTTAGCTGTGAAATGCAGTTTTGTCCAGTATATCTTGCCTCATTTGATATCTTGTTACACAGAATTCCCTTGTATCTTGCTGTAGTCATAATTTTCAGCAATTTACCAATACCACTTGAGAATTTTCTTCTTAATTTGTTGGGTCAGTATGCTTATCACATTTAATTTTATCACATTGAATTTAATTCACATTTATTTTTGTCTTCTACATTCTTTATAATTAGGGCTTTATACATGTAATTATCTGGTTATGGGTACCCTCACACGTACAGAGTTTGCAGCAAAATCCGCTGCAAATCCATATACTGTGAAGTTCTATGAGGTTACATATCCGCAGCAGAATTTTCATTCTGCTGCAGATATGTAACCCGACCTCCCGCAGCCCACAGCCCCAGCCCCGGAGCATACATTACCTGCTCAGCGCCGCGGCTGTGTGTGAGGCTCCCGGCTCCCCTCGGTCCCTATCAGGCAATCAGGACTGAGAGAAGCCGGGAGCCTCACACACAGCCGTGGCGCCGAGCAGGTGATGTATGCTCCGGGCTGGGGGCTGCGAGCTATGGGGGCAGGTGGCGGGGGGTTAAAGGGGCCGGATTACATATGCGGATATGTAACCCCATAGAACTTCACAGTACATGGATTAGCAGCGGATTTTGCTGCAAACTCACAGCATGAAATCTGCTGCGAATCGGGTACGTGTGAACGCACCCTGAAACCTATTTTGCCAGTATTGCATTCTACTATTATATATTATTATTATTATCATTTTTCCTATACAGCCTATGGGGGAAATTTATGGGGGAAATTTTTTAGGACTTTGCGCCTATTTTAAGGGGAATAATTGGATTTTTCGCCCAGTTTTGGTCTAAGTTCTATTTATGAACCAGTATTTCGACAGGCGAATATTTTTTAGATGCAACTTTTTTTTTAATCTGCCTGTTTTGAGTATTCACCCAAAAGTTTGCATAATCCGGGATAAGCGGCCAATTTATCATTTGCAGTCGCAGAAACAGATGCAGGCTTATGTCTGGTCAGTACCAGGTGACTATGCTTGAGCAAATTTTGCAACTTTTTGTGTGACTTTTTACTTAGATACATTCACTATGGCAGTGCTACATGTCAATAAATCAGTCACAAGATACTGGAACAAAATACACTCCAATACCCATTGGAATAGTTGCACACATTAGAATCCTTAGTAAATGTCCCTCAATGTCTTTTATATTTTCAGGGAAATCTAAAAGAGATGAGCGAATACGATTAGATCGAGTAGGCATTAGATCAAATATTGTGGTATTCGAAAGTTTCAAATTAAATCGAGTAGTGAGGCGAATACGCGGGAAACATTCGAAAGCCCTCCCATCGCAGTTGGCGCTTTTTTTTAATCCAATCACCATGCAGGGAGGCCGTGAGGGACCCTAGGAGTACGCACGCAGTGCGGAAACGGCGTCTACCCTCATTGGATGGCTGAACCATATGACCTTGAATCTTAAATACTTGGCTCCCGCCTCTTGACCGCAGATAAGCTTTCAACCTAGCCAGGGAAAGATCTTGCAGCAGGGAAAGAGGTTTTAGTAGCGTTTTGGTTAGGCAGGCTTACTACAGAACCCAAAAGGCCTTTTTAGGGCTAAGATCAAGCGAAAAAAGTCATCTCTGAATCAAAAGCACTTGAAGTGCTAAGAAATAGATGATATAACAGCAGCATCAGCAGGTGTATTCACTCCAGTACCCTGTGTGTACAAGTGACTTATAGTGTCCCTGTTTAACACCACTAAGGGCACGTTACATATTATTCCAGTAGCCCACTAAGGGCACTTGATATATACTGTTTCAGTAGCCCAGTAAAAGGCACGTGATACATATTGTTCCAGTAGCCCAGAAAAAGGCACATCATACATACTGTTTCAGTAACGTTCGTACAGCATTAAGCGTGATACGCGTGAATAACATGACGCTCTGCGGACACACATTGGAATCATGTATGTAACAATGCGCAAGAAATGTGTGAGAGAATGGCATTATACTGCGATTTTGGGGTGTTAGGTGCAACCAGGCATGCTCCCCCTAATGTCCCAGTGTCATTCCGGAGGTGTTTGTATCGTTTAGAGAGGTTTCATGCGGGACTTGGTGACCTCCAAGTGGTCAAATTTGGATTTCCAAGTGCCGCAATTTTTTTCCCATAGACTATAATGGACTATAATCGAATACTTGTTCGAATAGTCAAATATCGGTGCCTATTCGATTGGAATTCTCGAAAGTCGAATATTTCGCTACTCGCTCATCTCTAATCTAACTATATCCAAATGTGTACTTTGCAATAGCAACTACACTATTCATACATGGTAGGTACTGTATTAATGTGGCTTTAAAACAAGACAAGCAAGTCTTAACTTTTACCAGATGTTTTCTGGTGTTTGCTGACAACCTTTTTGGCTGAGAGTAGCCCTTTCACTATTTCCCCTACTTTGACCAAACTTTGGAGCAGTACTTCTTGTTGTACATCTTTGGAATTCACACAGCACAGTCATTACCTACTGTGGCAAGTAAAACTTACTTGTTAAAAGATGTTTAACCCCTTTAGGTTACAAACCCACTTGGCGGGTCTGCAGCGAGTCTCCATGCTGCGTTTTTGCAGCGAGACTCGCTGCAGATCCCGGCCCTATGCTTTTAATGGCCGATCGGGCGGCCGGGGCTGCGTGCGATCGGTGCTGCGGGGGGGGGGGGGGGGGGGGGGGGGGGGGCGATCGGGCGGCTGGGGCTGCGGGGGGGGCGATCGGGTGGCCGGGGCTGCGGGGGGGCGATCGGGCGGCCGGGGCTGCGAGCGGCTGGCTGGAGCATATACTTCACCTGGTCCCCGCACCGGCTTGCTGAAGACATCGGGAACCGCCGGAGCCGGGATCAGGTGAAGTATCAGCTCCGGCGTCCGGGGGGTTAATGGGGAGGGCTGCAGACAAACTCGCAGCAGGGATGTACATCCCTGCTGCGTGTTTGTCTGCCATTAAAAGCATAGGGCCGGGATCTGCAGCGAGTCTCGCTGCAAAAACGCAGCATGGAGACTCGCCGTTAAGGCGAAGCAGAGAGGGCTCCCGGCGGTTCCCGGTGGCTATGTGCAGCCAGGGACCGCAGGTCTTAGCCGCCGTGGCTGATCACCACGGCCGGCTAATTAACTATTCAAATGCAGCTGTCAAAGCTGACAGCTGCATTTGGATAGTACATGTGCCCCCTGTGCCTGGTGTCTAGTGGGGGATCTCCCCTCCGCAGTCTGTTGTAATGAGCCGGCCGGAGCTCAGCATCGGAATGACACTGATCCCGACTCGACAGTCCATTTAGATGGTCTGCAGCAGACCATTATAATAGAGCACCGATCTGATGGATCGGTGCTCTATTATATACACAGCATTGATCTCAATGGGAGATCAGTGCTGTGTATATGGAAGTCCCCCAGGGGGCTTCTAACTACTGTTGGTGAAAAAAGAATAAAGTGTTTTTATTATTAAATAACCCCCTCCCCTAATAAAAGTCCAAATCACTCCCCTTTTCCTATGTTATAAATAAAAATAAATAAATAAACATGTTTGGTATCGCTGCGTGTGTAATTGCCCGAAATATTAATTTATTTAACTCATGATCCCTCATGGTAAACGGCGTAAGCACCCAAAAATTCCAAAGTGCAAAATTGCGCATTTTTGGTCGCATCAAATTCTGAAAATTGTAATAAAAAGCGATCAAAAAGTTGAATATGCGCAATCAAGGTACTGATAGAAAGTACACATCATGGTGCAAAAAATGACACATCAGACAGCCCCATAGACCAAAGGATAAAAGCATTATAAGCATGGGAATAGAGCGATTTTAAGGAACGTTTATTTTCAGTAAAAGGTTTTAACTATGAGCCATCAATTAATATAAAAGTTATACAAGTTGCATATCGTTTTAATCATACCGACTTGAGGAACATATATAACAGTCAGTTTTTCCATAGGACAAACGGCGTAAGAACAAAGCCCTCCCAAAGAAAAAGAATTCGTTTTTTTTTTTTCAATTTCACCGTGCATATAATTTTTTTCTGGTTTTGCAGCATATTTTATGCAAAAATTCCGCCTGTTATTGCAAAGTACAATTAGTGATGCAAAAAATAAGGGCTCATGTGGGTCTGTAGGTGTAAAAATGCAACTGCTATGGCCTTGTATACATAAGGATGAAAAAACTAAAACGCAAAAATGAAAATTAGCCCGGTCCTTAAGGGGTTAAAAAAAAAAACCTGTTGTGAGGGGAAATACGTTAGAAAGTAAGTAATAATGGCAATAAATACATATATCTGACAGTAAAAGGTTATGCAGGCCATTTCTATACGTCCACTTATGGCGGGAACTGGGAGCTGCTTTTTCACACTCAATTAATAGTTTTTTAAGTAGAAAGATGCAGAATAACACTGTCTAGAAGATGTTAAAAATGGCGCCTTGTGAAATATCCAAGAGTAAGACTGAGTTAAAATGGCTTAAGGGGGTACTCCGACATCAGGTAAAAAATAAACATGCTGCAGATACATATAGCATTGCTTACCTGTCTTCCCCAGTTGAAACTACCAAAAATCCATTTGTTTGTGGTGGGGTGTCTTAGTTCTCTTTTTTTGTGATTGTACTGTGTGTGATTCCTGGTTGAGCAGTTGCTTAGTACTACAAGTTCCTGGATGCACTACGTTCCCTCAGCTTGTCATCACAGTCCTCCCACCCTGCCTACTCCCCAGCCATAGCACTCCTGCCAGTTCTCCACCCAAAGCTGTTGCAGAACATCTCATTTCTCTGCAGACTTATGCACAACACACTTTAGCACAAGGCAGCATGTAATCCCACCTTACTCTCCCTTCGTCTGTTTTCACACATGGCGTTTTTTTTGCCTTTTTGCTGCTAAGTTCCCACTATTTTGCTGTGTGTTGCACATTTGTGGTAAAATAGTGCCATTTGGCCTATATTTGGAACAAAATAGCGGGAAGATTACAGAGAAGATCAGATCACACCGTCTAAACACAGTCTTAGGGTTCCTTTACACGTACCAGATCTGCAGCGGATTTAACGCTGCGAGTTTGCAGCAAAATTTTTATTCGGCTGCACTTATGTGACCCAGCCCCTTTAACCCCCGGCCGCCCGCAGCATACATTACCTGCTCGGCGCCGTTGCTGTGTGAGGCTCCCTTCGCTCCTCATCAGCCAATCAGTGCTGCCATGCACTTATTGGCTGATGAGGAGCGAGGGGAGCCAGGAGCTTTACACAGCCGCGGCACCAAGCAGGTAATGTATGCTTCTGGTCGGGGGCAGCCCTGGAGCATACATCACCTGCTCCAGGCACCTGTTTGCTTCGGAGCCTCCCGACATCTCCCGGCGGTCAGCCAATCAGTGCGCTGATTGGCTGACCGCCGTGAGATGCTCGGAGGCCCCGAAGCAAGCAGGAGCCTGGAGCAGGTGATGTATGCTCTGGGCTGGGGCTGCGGGGGTTAAAGGGTCCGGGTTACATATCAGCAGCAGAATGAAAATTCCGCTGCAAATATGTAACCCATAGACCTTCACAGTACATGGATCCACAGCGGATTTCTCTGCAAACCCGCAGTGTGAAATCCGCTGCGGATCCAGTACGTGTGAAGGCACCCTTAGGATAAGTGAGGTGTGATTACAACATGCTGCCTTGTTTTGCTGAATAAACAAGCAGGTGCTGCGACCTCACTAAAGGTGCACTCACACTGCGGACTGTAGTGAAATGAGATGTCCTGCAACAGCTTAGGGTGGGGTTCTGTATATATAGATACAGTAGATAGATAGCTTTCTATTAAAATACTTTTTTATGTAATGCTCCTGCATCTAGATATTGATATTATATGCTTTTTTAGGGCTCCCCTTGCTGTTCCTTTGATCCCCTCTGAGAAAGTCCACGTAGTGTGTTTAATGTTGGTGTGAAGCTGTTTCTATTGCACTGATTACTGTCAATGTGTTTGCACAAAAGGATTTAAAAGCCCTATTCCACGGGCCGACTGACAGGAGAAAACGAGCGCTATTTGCGCTCGTTTGCTCCTTGGTCCCCGGGTGAGTCTGGGGGAGCCGCGGGAAGCTCCAGGGGGGCTGCCCGGGGGATTGCTGATCGCCCGGGCAGCCCGTAGGATACGCTCCTATTCCACAGAGCGAGGGCAGCAGATTTTTGCTGTATCAGTCGTTTTTGTCTTTCAACGTGTTTGAAAGACAAATGACGCAACGATCAGCCGACATGAACATGATGTAGATTGATCGTTGCTGTCAATTCCACGGGACGATAATCGTTCCGTGGAATAGGGCCTTTAGACTGATCTGTTGGGCATGTGAGACCACTTACCCTGACACAGGAGACAGGGGGAGGGGGATGCATGGTATAGCCAAACCAAGAATGTAAAAGCAATATCTCTTTTGCATGATCTTACAGATAAATGTAATATTGAGTTGAAGGCATCACTCCCTTCTAATGTAAGTTACTGCTGCTTTCTGCTAAAGGCATAAAAAAACTGTGTGAGATCTGCTGAGTCCGTCTCCCCCCTCCCTTCTGAGATGGCTGATGTAAACAAGTCCCTGGCAGGCTTTTTCTACAACATTGTAGCTTCTTTGTAATGGTGTGAACGTTAAGTTCAAGTTGGTCAAGTTGCTGATGAACGCACAGTGATTATCTCTCCGTTTATTACAAAGTTGCTCCAGTGTTGGAGATAGGGAGTTTACATCAGCCATCTGGAAGAGAGGGGGGAAGAGGAGGTTGAGAGCAGAGAATACTCAGCAACTCTCACACAGTTTTCTATGTCTTTATCAAAAAGCAGCATGCTCAAACTGAGAAACGGAGACAGTACTGTACTCTGCTCTCTCTGGCAGCTCAATAGAGAATGCATAGAGCTGCAGGTCATGTAGCGTACCTGCAGCTGTATTCATAGCAAAGGAACCGGAACCGATATGGACATTGGCTGAGGGTACAGAAGTCAGACCCTCCTCTGTACTTCCTGTGGATAGGGGACAAGTTAGTTTTGCCTGGACAACCTCTTTAAGGAAGTCAAACTCTCCCTATGCTGTGTACAGGTATGCAGGTTGTATACTTATGTAATGTTCTATTTTTATTTTATTAACAAGGAATAGCTCTTTATAACCGTCCATAAGCGGCTTGTTCTGTACTTCCACATGTTTCTGTACATCTTACTTCTACCAACACATGGGCAGATTCATCTCATTCTGTAAGACATGATTTTGTCATGTGCAGTTGAATAACCATTGACTCCTGTCACTCCTGTATGTCAAAGATAATAAAAGGGGTTCGAATGCTTGGCGCTTTCACTACTTGTAATTTACACCTGCTATTTTCCTTACATGTCAAATATGTTTTTGATACCACACCTTGTTCATCAAATGTTGCCCTTTTTTTTTCTTTGACATGATTTCTTTGAAGTTAACAGCTAAGCCTTATGTTTATGTCAGCTCTCCATATATGATTACTAGCCCTGAAAAACTGTCTTTTATGTAGGATCATCATATGTTGCCTAAAGGTGTTGTAAATACTGCATCAGGTACTTCACACAAGTCTGTCTGGAACATATTTATAATGGTTCATCTGTCTATGACCCTCAGTAACAACCATATGCACAAGGTTTTTGATGTATGATGTTTGATGTAATGATGATGTTTGATGTAAACATACTCTTGGGTTTTGCCATTCTTCCGTGTAAGGGTGGATTGGAAGGAAACGTAAAAAGAGAATTTGTTGAGCTCGACGAAAATGCCAAACTTGCACGCATACTTTTATATATCAGTTTACAATTGCAATGATTGGAAATTAGGATTATTTACAGTACCAACAACGTAACAACTTTTAGTGGTTTACAAAAAAGGAAACACAATAATATAAATAACAAAGTGGTTTTGCAAAATTCAACACATCTATCTATCTATCTATCTATCTATCTATCTATCTATCTACCTATCCAGGGCCACTTCTGCAATGAGGCAAGATGAGTTTATTGCTCAGGGCGGCAGCTTTGTAGTTGTTTGTAGGAGCGGCAGATTTTATGGTGTGGCCATAAATTATACTGTCTGCGATACACCACTGACTTCATTAAGTCCCTGACCTGCAGATGATAGCTGGACACAGACATAGAATACAAGGAAGTCAGGACTGTAAACACTCTGCAGGTATTGTTATATGGTGTCACACGTCACTACACTACAAGTGATCACTGCCCCTGAAGAACTGGAAAGTTTGATACTTTTACTGTCTTGTCCTCACCAAGCATGGAAGGTAGTGCTGGGACAGAGTGTTTTATGGTGGAGCAGGATTGTGTATACAGTATGCACCTAATATGATAAGCGGCAGGTTTCGTGCACATCCGACTTACGATTTTCAATAAGCTTAGGGTGGGCTTGGGGGGTGGTTTGGGGTGGTAATGAGTCAGTGTGGGCATGAGGGGGGAGTGGGCACCATTTCAGGTTTCGCCTCAGGCAGCAGAAAACCTAGAATAGGCCCTCTATCTATCTATCTATCTATCTATCTATCTATCTATCTATCTATCTATTATCTATCTATCTTTTCTATCAACTATCTATCTTCTATCTATCTATGTATTATCTATCTAATCTATCAACTAT
This sequence comes from Dendropsophus ebraccatus, assembly GCF_027789765.1. Taxonomy (NCBI): domain Eukaryota; kingdom Metazoa; phylum Chordata; class Amphibia; order Anura; family Hylidae; genus Dendropsophus; species Dendropsophus ebraccatus. Next base: position 105,447,843 of record NC_091456.1, read on the forward strand.
CTATCTTCTATCTATCTATCTATCTATCTATCTATCTAATCTATCAACTATCTATCTAATCTATCAACTATCTTTATCTATCTATCTATCTATCTATCTATCTATCTATCTATCTATCTGTTATAAGCATTCACTTGTGAAATGCTACTTCTGCAGTATGTATATTTTGCTTATAGGTAGATAGTTGTGTACTATAGATGAGCGAACCGGGTTCGGGTTCAAGTCGATCCGAACCCGAACGTTCGGTATTTGATTAGCTGGGGCTGCTGAACTTGGATAAAGCTCTAAGGTTGTCTGGAAGACATGGATACAGCCAATGACTATATCCATGTTTTCCACATAGCCTTAGGGCTTTATCCAAGTTCAGCAGCCACCGCTAATCAAATGCCGAAAGTTCGGGTTCGGATGGACTCGAGCATGCTGGAGGTTCGCTCATCTCTATTGTGTTCTCTTTTACTTTAGTGTCCAAATTTAAGTTATTCTGAGCACAGTTGGTTAGGATAATAACACAATGTAAACAGCATATAAATTACCACTGGAACACATTTCAAATTAAAATTTTAGCAATGCTAATAATATTTGTAATCATTTTTTTGTTAACTTTTTTTTTTTGCTTACAATGTACCCATGCTGTGTTGTAGCATCTGTGCCAATAGCAGCAAATGAGGTAGCTAGTTTTGTAGATTCAGCTAAATGCTGTGTCTTGGTACCTCAGTAGTCAGATGTGGGTCAGTAACAGAAAGCCTGACATGTGTTAGACGGAATTGCGAATCTTCTGTTACAATAGTTCTGTAATTGTAGGTACGATATATACATATGGAGTTTTGCATGTCTGAGATGATAAAGCTGCCTAGTACTGTTGAAGCAATTGAAAACCTTATCATTGCAATATTAAAGGGAATGTGTTATTCCCCTAACCATTACTCACAGTAGGTTATAATCACAGCTCTCCTCTTACCCCATACCTGGAAATTACCTCTACACATGTCACAGAGCATGCTTAGAACACTCCTCCAAGAAAGAAAATGTTCCATCTCCAGACTTCCCATATATATATATATATATATATATATATATATTCATCAGTCTGCTCAGCTCTATACAGAATGCCGATAGCTTAGGTACCATTTTTATGGTGAGGGGTTCCCTTTAACCCACTGTTACCTGTTCAGATGCCGGTTATCAGGCGCCTTTCAGCTCTCCTCCTTTTCCCGTCTACATCAGGGTCCCTGTAGGACTGTGGGTCCTATAGGACTGTGGACTGTGGAGCACATGTATTGCCGCCATCTTGCCTATCTGTGGCACTGGATGGTGTATGACTGCTGCTTCCCTCTGACACCTAAATTAACCCGGTTCACCAATAGCCGCTCCAGGCAGCCAGCACTAGTACCAGCAGGTACAAATACTAGCAAGTTTTCAGGAACCTGGGGAGTTTTGTGTGGAGGAAGAGTTAACTGATTAACCCCTTCTTTACTGATACAGTGTTCTTTATTATTACAGAACATCTTACCTACCTTATGTTCGCGTTGTGGAACAAATCATCTGCTTTTTAACCTCTTAAGGATCCATGACGTACCGGTACGTCATGGATCACTGTCACTTAAGGACCCATGACGTACCGGTACGCGGGCCCTTTATGTTTCAATAATTTTTAAAAAAGTTTCAAATTTTCATTGCATACAAATAATGACAATAAAAGGTAGCAAGGCATGTAAAGTAGCATACAAAGAATTGGTGTAACATGCATAAAGAAACAGTGAGAAGTAGCTAGAAACTAGCGTTATTGCATACACTAACCAAGGTATGAAGTCTAAGTGGTTTACTGACAAAATTGCTACATGAATTGTGTATCCACAGGTGGGTTGTTCATGAGGTCTGAACTAGCTTTGTAGAGGGCTGTGTGCTGTTTTGTTAGTTCGGCTCCAGAGTGTGCTGCAGTAAGTGTAATTTGTTGCTAAAGTAGGCTAATATAACTATGCAAAACTTAAGCATTTAGATTAGGCAATAAGAATTGTACATACAACAAAAGTTGCCATAGACCACTTAGCATAAACAGTAGGGCTGTGGGAAAACGGTGACCTAAACATCGCAGCCAAACCGCAGGAGGGGAAATAGTCCGGTTCAGGTTGGAGAAGAAGTATGATGTTGACATATAGCTATAGATCATCAGGATGAGTCCTGCACAACATATCCGAGCACAGTACACAGAGTCACACATCCATAGATAGCTGAAGGTAATGTAATGTCACTGCAGAGAACTGGTATGCAACCAGTAAGACGTTATCCAATATTGTGGTCTTTAAGGAATTGAAGGCCCGCATTAACATCTGGTAGAATCGGAATCTCGTCTGATTATAAGACCATCTGTCCTGCTCCACTGGTACAAAATCCCATGGCGTCTCAGAGTTGAAGTGACCTGGGAGAATCGCCTCCGTACAAATAGCGTATGGGCTGAGAGGTCCGGGAATACTGAGACATGCGCATAGCGCTGTGGAATCGCAGTTTGTTGCCTTGTAGCTGCCAAGAACAAATTCTTCACATGCATATGTCGTACTCTTACTATGATATCTCGTGGGGCATCAAGAGGGATATGGCTTGGTTTAGGGACACGACGTGTCCAATCCAAAGATAGGTCCTCTTTCTGCAGATCCGGTAACACTGCCGCCATATACCCCCGAACAAAGTTAGGAAGCTCAGGCACTTGAATGTTTTCTGGGACACCCCTTAGCTTGAGGTTGTGGTCCCGTGTGCGATTATCCACTGTCGCTACAGTCCTTTTTACAATTCGCAGCTCAGATTCCAATTGGTGGTGAGAGGCAAGTAGTGCATTGTGTTCAGTTATAACAGCTGATAGTGTGTCTTCCAGACATTGTATTCTGCCCACTGCTAGTTGAACCGAGTCATTGATGGCTGATAGCGCCCGATCAAGATCCGCTCTGATAGAATTACGCAGGGCCAGCAGTAACTCCCTCAATGGTGCTGTGTTAGAGGAGTCAGTGGCAGATAAAAGTACATCTAGCGGGTCACTGTCGGCAGACAAATATAACTGTTTGGCCATAGGTGGCAATTGTGTTGCAGTAGGGTGATGGGGTCCCCGAGGGCAGTCGGGTGGCAGAGAGTCCACAACAGAGCTGGGTGATGAATCCCGTTCCTCGGAGAAACAGCGCCGGCAGGCAGAGGTCAGAAAGTAAGCGCTGTATGTCAGGAGCCGCGATCGGCGAGAAAGGAGGCATCTGGAACGGAGCAGCAGATGGGGATAAAGAACACTGTCCCTGCGGCTGTGTGAGCTGCTGTTGCTGTGTTAATTCCTTTGAAGTCTGCCGTCTCGCCGTAGCCGCGGCACCCCGTCTCTTTCTCTTTTTCCTTTTGGGTTGCTGAAGGGGTATCTGCTTACCCTGAGTGCTTTGCTGAGGCCCGCTATGTGTCTCTGCAGGTGGGGGGAGTCCACCACGGAGCTGCCTCGTCAGGGAAGAACCGGACCCTCTGCCAGTGAGGAAGAGAATCGGCGCCATCTTGTCGCGCTCCAGCCGCGGGCAGAGAGTTCTGAGTCTTCCGTTGTGCTGCCGCGGAAGCCTTCCTAGAAGTCATCCTCATGTTGAGGGGTGATCTGGGAGAATCAAGAGACCGCCAAAAGATAATCAAAGTGCAAAGTCTCTGTAAAAGTAGCTATATTACCGCTGTTCGTGCAGGAGCTCAGCGGCATGCAACCTTCTTCTCCAACGGCAAACCATGCCCCCCTACGCGGGCCCTTTAGCAGCCATGTTCATGTGTCACGTAGGGGGCAGTTTCCCTGCCCCCCGTGACAAGGATTGCTGTGATTGGCCGATGAAGTCTCATCGGCCAATCACAGCGATGTGCTGTGTTTGCGGGACCGGCCCCCGGCACTGAGCTGTGATTGGTGCTGTCCGAGACAGCACCAATCACAGCAGTGCAGGAGCATCACCTGCCCGTCGGTGCCGGCCCCCGATCGCCCGTGATTGGCCGGCAACCACCAGCCGGCCAATCATGGGCGATCTGTACCACTACTCCCATCATCACCTTCTCTGTTAGATGAGAATCAGCAGCAGGGAAGATGATGATGGGGGTGGTGAGTCCTGTGACCGGCGCCCGGTGCCGTCCTGGAGTGTGCCGGGCGCCGGGTGCCTCCTCCCCCCATGTGTCCTCCTCCTCCGGCCCCCCCTGGTGAGTCCTCCGTTGCAGGGAGGCAGCTAGCAGGTCCTTGCTGCTAGCTGCCTCCCTGTTCTGCAACCTCCTCCCGCCCAGTGCCGGATCGCGTTCTATTCCTCCCCCTTCGGGTGCCGGTGCCGGGAGCCGCGTCCTCCGTCCTCCTCCCCACCCCCCATGTTGCGTCCTCCTCCCCACCCCCTCCTCTCCCTGGTGGTGCTGCTTCCTCCTCCTCCTCCTGCCTTCCTGCAGCCGCTGCCACCCGACCCTCCTGTGTCCTGCCACCCATCCCCTGCGTCCTGCCACTCACCCCCTCTGTCCTGCCACCCATCCCCTGCCTCCTGCCACCCATCCTGCATCCTGCCACCCACCCCTCCTGCCACCCTTCCTCCATCCTGCCACCCCTCCTGCGTCCTGCCACCCTCCCGCCACCCACCCCTCCTGCGTCCTGCCACCCTCTGTCCTGCCACTCACCTCTGTCCTGCCACCCACCCTCCCTGCGTCCTGCCACCCACCCCTCCTGCGTCCTGCCACCCACCGCTCCTGCATCCTGCCACCCACCCCTCCTGCGTCCTGCCACCCTCCCTCTATCCTGCCACCCCCCCCCCCTGCATCCTGCCACCCACCCCTCCTGCGTCCTGCCACCCTCCCTCCATCCTGCCACCCACTGCTCCTGCGTCCTGCCACCCTCCCACCACCCACCCCTCCTGCGTCCTGCCACCCTCCCTCCGTCCTGCCACCCACCCCTCCTGCGTCCTGCCACCCTCCTGCGTCCTGCCACCCTCCTGCGTCCTGCCACCCTCCCTCTGTCCTGCCACCCAACCCTCCTGCATCATGCCAGCCCCTTCTCCGTCCTGCCAGCCCCCCCTCAGTCCTGCCACCCCCCTCCGTCCTGCCAGCCCACCCCCCTCCATCCTGCCAGCCCCTCTCTCCTCCCACCCTCTCCTCTTACCCTCTCCCCTCCATCCTGCCACCCTCTCCTCTTAACCTCTCTCCTCTCCCCTCTGTCCTGCCGCCCCTCTCCCCTCCCCTGCCACCCTCTCCTCTTACCCTCTCCGCTGCCACCCTCCCCTCTTACCCTCTCTCCCCTGCCACCCTCTCCTTCTAACCTCTCTGCTCTCCCCCTCCATCCTGCCACCCCTCTCCCCTCCCCTGCCACTCTCCCCTCTTACCCTCTCCGCTGCCACCCTCCCCTCTTACCCTCTCTCCCCTGCCACCCTCTCCTCCTACCCTCTCTGCTCTCCCCTCCGTCCTGCCGCCCCTCCCCTCTTACCCTCTCTCCCCTGCCACCCTCTCCTCCTACCCTCTCTGCTCTCCCCTCCGTCCGGCCGCCCCTCTCCCCTCCCCTGCCACCCTCTCCTCTTACCCTCTCCGCTGCCACCCTCCCCTCTTACCCTCTCTCCCCTGCCACCCTCTCCTCCTACCCTCTCTGCTCTCCCCTCCGTCCTGCCGCCCCTCTCCCCTCCCCTGCCACCTCTCCTCTTACCCTCTCCGCTGCCACCCTCCCCTCTTAAAAAAACACATGAATAAAATGTAAAAACAGTACATAAAACACTAACACTTACACGTGTAAAAGCATAACACTTACACACCCCTCTAAGGATGCCTTCACACACACCGGATCCGCAGGGGATTTCACGCTGCGGATTCGCAGCGAAATCCGCTGCGGATCCAGCGCCAATGCATCCCTATGAGAATTCATACACGCAGCAGGAAATGACATCCCACTGCGTGTATGTAAGTTAACCCCCTGCTGGCTGGAGCATAGCACCTCCTCCCCGCTCTGGTTTGCTTCGGGGGTTCGCAGCAGGACATCCCGCTCAGCCAAATCAGTGGCTGCGGCGGGGCAGCTCACTGATTGGCTGCGCGGGATGAGCAGACGCCGGGAGCCCCGAAGCAAGCCGGAGCGGGGAGGAGGCAACGTATGATCCGGCCAGCGGGCGTTAACTTACGTATAGGCAGAGGGATGTCAATCATAGGGATGCACTGACGCTGGATTCCCAGTGTGCGGACCCGGTGTGTGTGAAGGCGCCCTAAAGAAAAAAAATAACAAAAAAATGGCCCATAGGTTGTTCTCGGCTGAAGAGGCATTCGCCTGGATTGCCTCCGATACTGAGACAACCAGTGAGGGAGAAGAGGAAGATCCCTCGTTCCCTCTTCCTTCCTCATCGTCATCACCATTTAGTGATGACAAGCCCCCAAGGCGCTGCCCCATGACTAGGCCCCAGGAAGCCCCACAAGCCCCCTCAAGTGACCCCACCCCGTACGAACCACAGATTCCTGAGTTCGTTAGGGTTACTTGTGGGGGGTTTCCTCTGTTTTGGCAGCACGGGGGCTCTGAGAGCCCTTCGTCCTCCATTCTGGCCAAATCCAGCTTCCAAAATCCAAATTGCGCTCCTTCTCTTTGGAGGCTTTCCGTGCAGTTACTTTGCACTTTGTGTCCCCATGTGGGGTACTCTTGTAATCGGGGGAAGTAATTAGGCGTTTATTTTTCTTTTAACCCCTTGTGAATATGAAAAATTCAAAGTTACACCAACGTTTTAGTGTAAAAATTTTAATTTTTCATTTTCACAGCACATTGTTCCACATTTGTGCCTGTTACCAGTGGGGTCCATATGCTCACTACACCCCTTTTTACATTCCTTGAGGGGTGTAGTTTCCATAATGGGGTCACTTGTGGGGGGGTTTCCAATGTTTTGGCAGCACGGGCACTCTGCGAACCCGACATGGCCTTCGTCCTCCATTCCAGCCTCTAAATGGCGCTCCTTCCCTTTGGAGGCTTACCCTGCGCCCATATGGCACATTATGTCCACATGTGGGATAATTTCATACTCAGGGGAAATTATCCTACACGTTTTGTGTTTATTTTCTCTTTTAACCCCTTGTGGAAATAAAAAAAACCAAGGCTAGACCAACATTTAGTGTAAAAAAAATTTTTTACACTAAATCATTGATCTAGTCTTTATATTTTCATTTTAACATGGGGTTAAAAGATAAAAAAAAAAACACAAAATGCGTAGAACAATTTCCCCTGAGTACAGAAATACCCCACATGTGGACATAAAGCGCCATGCGGGTGCAGGGTAAGCCTCCAAAGGGAAGGAGCACCATTTGGCTAGAATGGATGATGAATGCCATATCGCATTTACAAAGGCCCTGTGTTGCCAAGACATTGAAAACCCCCCAGAAGTGACCCCATTCTGGAAACTACACCCCTCATGGAATCTAACAAGGGGTGCAATGAGGATATGGACTCCTCGATGACGGGCACATTTGTGCTGTGAAAATGAAAAAAAACGAAATTTTTCACTTTCACGTCACATTGTTTCACATTTGTGCCTGTCACCAGTGGGGTCCATATCCTTACTGCACCCTTGTTAGATTCCTTGAGGGGTCTAGTTTCCAGAATGGGGTCACTTGTGGGGGTTTACCACTGTCCTGGCAGCATAGGGTCTTTGTAAATGCGACATGGCCCTTGAAATCCATTCCAGCCAAATCTAGCCTCCAAAAGCCAAATGGCGCTCCTTCCCTTCAGAGGCCCGTCTTGCGACCGCATAGCGCTTTATGTTCACATGTTGGGTATTTCCGTACTCGGGACAAACTGCTCTACACATTTTATGTGTTTTTTTTTATCTTTTAACCCCTTGTGAATATGAAAATTTCACGGCTAGGCCAATGTTTAAGTGTAAAAAATGTAATTTTTACACAACATCATTGATCTAGTTTTGATGTTTCACATTTGCACAAGGGGTTAAAAGAGAAGAAACAAAACAAAACATGAAGAGAAATTTCCGCCGAGTACAGAAATACCCCACATGTGTACTTAAGAAGCTATGCAGCCGCAAGACGAGCCTCCAATGGGAAGGAGTGCCATTTAGATTTTGGCGCTGGATTTGGGTAGAATGGGTTTCGAGGGCCATGTTGTATTTAAAAACTCCCTGTGCTGCCAATGCAGTAAAAGCCCCCACAAGTGGCCCCATTCTGGAAACTACACCCCTCAGGAAATGTAACAGGAGGTGTAGTGAGCATATGGACCCCACTGGTGACGGGCACAAATGTGGAACAATGTGGCGTGAAAATGAAATATTACATTTTTTACACTATAATGTTGGTTTAGCCTTGAATTTTTCATTTTCACAAGGGGTTTAAAAGGAAAAAAAAACACATAAAATGTGTAGAGCAATTTCCCCTGAGTCCGTAAATACCCCACATGTGGACATAAAGCGCCATGTTGGCGCAGGGCAAGCCTCCGAAGGGAAGGAGCACCAATTGGCTTTTGGAGGCTGGATTTGGCCAGAATAGATGATGAAGGCCATGTCGCATTTACAGAGCCCTCGTGCTGCCAAAACACTGGAAACCCCCCACAATTGACCCCATTCTGGAAACTACACCCCTCAAGGAATCTAACAAGGGGTGCAGTGAGGATATGGACCCCTTGATGACGGGCACATTTGTGCCTTGAAAGTGAAAAAAATGAAATTTTTCACTTTCATGTCACATTGTTCCACATTTGTGCCCATCACCAGTGGGGTCCATATGCTCACTGCCCCCTTGTTAGATTCCTTGAGGGGTGTAGTTTCCAGAATGGGGTCACGTTGTGGGGGGGTTTCCAGTGTTTTGGCAGCACGAGGGCTCTGTAAATGCGACATGGCCCTTGAAATCCATTCCAGTGAAATTCAGCTTCCAAAGGCCAATTGGCGCTCCTTCGCTTTGGAGGCTCGTCCTGCGCCCGCTTGGCACTTTATGTCCACATGTGGGGTATTTCCATACTCGGGAGAAACTGCGCTACATGTTTTGTGTTTTTTTTTCCTTTTATCCCTTTGTGGAAATAAAAATTTGAAGGCTAGAACAACATTTCAGTATAAAAAATAAATTTTTATTTTTTTACGCCACATTATTCTGAAAATCTGTGAAGCACCTGTGGGGTCCAAATGCTCACTGCACCACTTGTTACATTCCTCGAGGGGTGTAGTTTTCAAAATGGTGTCCCTTTAGGGATGTTTTTTATGTTTTGGCACCCCAGAGCCTCTGCCAACCTAAAGTGGTACAGTCAAAAATGACCAAGTATAACGGAGGCGTTGAAATTCACTAGGCGCTCCCTTATATCTGAGGCTTGTGGTTGCGTCAAATAGCGCATTAGGGCCACATATGGGGTATTTCCATAAACTGCAGAAACGGGGCAATCAATATTGGGATGCATTTCTCTGGTAATAGGTTTATAATTATGAAAGATATTGGATTACAAGAAAATCTCTGGACAGAAAATTAAAATTTTCAAATTTCTTACACACTTAGCTTTTATTTCTGTGACTCACCTAAAGGGTAAAAAAACTTTCTGGATGTGCTTATGCAGGGGGTGCAGTTTTTGAAATGGGGTGCTTTGTGGGGCTTTCTAACACACAGTCCCCTCAAATACACTTTAATTAAACCTGAACAGGTCCCTAAAAATATCTGATTTTGAAATTTTACTGAAAATTTGGAAATTTGCTGCTAATGTTTTAAGCTTTCTATCGTCTAAAAAAAATGAAAGAAAGTTTAATAAATGCCGCCAACATAAAGTAGACATGTTGCTAATGCTATGCTTTATGTGTTATAACCATTTTCTGTATAAGCAGAAAAGTTTCAAAGTTGGAAAATGCATTTTTTCACAATTTTTCACGTTATTTTGGATTTTTTCATAAAGATTCGTTATAAGTATCGACTCCAATTTACCAGAAATGTAAAGTACAATATGTCACGAGAAAACAATCTCAGAAACAGCCAGATAGGTAAAAGCATCCCGAAGTTATTAATGACTAAAGTGACACAGGTCATAATTATAAAATTTGCCTCGGTCCTTAAGGCCATTTCAGGCCCGGTCCTTAAGGGGTTAAATTATTTCTTATAGGAAATTTGCTTTATTGTACGAGTGATTTGGATTACAAGCATGTTCCTGGAATGGATTATGCAATAATCCAAGGTTCACTGTACTACCATGCGAGCTCAGGAGCTAAGCTTGATTACCAACTGTCCTACCGCCATGCTGATTTGGGTCCATCATGTTGTTTTTTTTTAAGATGATCCATCATTTCCTTTTTACTACTGCAGATGTTAAGCTACCTGGCTTGTAGTTACAGATCTCTTCTTTGCTCCCTTTCTTGTTGATGAGTATACCATTGGCCATTGTCCAATTATCAGGAAAATCTCCTGTTAGGAGGAATTAGTTATTTAGATCCTTCAGAGGGGCAGCAATCACACATCTGAGTTCTTTTAGAACCCTAGGGTGGACACCATCTGGATCCATTGCCTTATTCAACTTTAAATGAGCAAGTTCCTCTAAACATTGGCCTCTGAAAAACACTGGAGCTGAACCCATAAAACCCATAAAACTGGAGCCAACTGTGTCTAACCATCCTGTGATTGTGAAGGCCTCCTTCTGAAAACACTGATCAGAAGTAGCTATTTAAATGGTCAGCAACCGCGTTATCTCCATCAATAAAGGTATTCTCAACGTTAATAATTTATTTAATGCTGCAGTTTTTCTTCTTCCTGGCAGTAACAAATGTGAAGGAGGTTTTATTCCTTCTATAACAAATTTGCCAATATCTTCCCCTTTGGAGGCTTTAGCAGCATTTATAATCTGCTTTGCCTCCTTCTGTCTAATTTTATACATTTTTTGTCAGCTACTCTTCCAGTTTTCTTATACCTCTTATAGGATAATTTTATTTCTTGTAAATCTCATGTAAATCATAATGGTTTGTCCTTCCCTTTACTTTTTCTAACTTCTAGTACATATAGCAGGGTTAGGGAACCTTGGCTCTCCAGCTGTCGCAAAACTACAACTCCCATCATGCCTGGACATCTAAGGCCAAATCCCACCAAGTTCAAATCCCACCAAGGGCACCATCTTCAAAGAGTTGTATGGTCTCTCCTTGTTTGTGTGGGTTTCCTCCGGGTACTTCGGTTTCCTCCCACAACCAAAACATACAGATAGGCAAATTTAAATTGTGAACCCTATTGGTGACAGGGAGCAATAATTGACAAAAACTGCAGTATGTAAAGTGCTGCAGAAACTGTGTGTGCTATACAAATAAAAGCATTATTATTATCTAGTCTAGTTGCCTTTCATATGGCGCTTACTTTCTTATCCCATTCCTTTAATTTAGTCTTTTAATACGCCCTCATTTTCTTGAAATTTGTCTTTCAAAATCCAATACTTTGGTTGTAGTGTAGTGAAAACAAGTACTTAACAGAACAAAACAACCTCTTGCTGTTACCAAACTACTGCATCTTTAAAACTTTGCACTTTTGCCTCACTGCTTTACTATTGTAAAGATAGTAAAATAATAAAAAAGCAAAACATATAAACATGGGTATTACTGTAATTAAACTGATCTACAGAATAAATACAACTTGTTAGTAAGGGTATGTTGAAAAGTAGCAAAATCAGCAGAATTCTGCCATGGAATCCCGCTGTCTCACACAGTGTCTCTATGAGTGGGCTTGTGCGCCTCCACTCCCGCCACTTTCTGTGCAAAGAATGGACATGTTACAGCCTATTACTTAGGCTGAATCCCAGAATTCCAGGCGGTCCGAGGGATGTCTCCTCCAGCAATCAAATATGGAAGGTCCGGTTAGGTTCGAGTTCGATCGAACCTAGCTTTATCAGATGTTTGATCAAGCCTAGTGACAATGATACTGGCGGAATTCTCTGCCACGGAATTCCGCTGCTTTTGCTCCCTGTGAACATACCCTTAGGGCCGGTTCACACTGAGCAAACACGGCGCAATTCAGCGACGAGCTCTCCGCCGCGGAATCCCACCGTGCTCAGTGTGCTGCTTTGAGTGAATGGGAGAGCGCGCGCCTGTCCGTGTTTGCCATGTTTTGCTCAGTGTGAACCGGCCCAGACTGCAAAGTACATTGCATACCCCCCCCACATTAAAAAAAAAATAGGTGTCAAAGTACAATTGGGCCAGCAAAAAACAAACTCTCATATGGCTCTGTAGATGAAAATCGAAAAGAATTATGGCTCTTAAAAAGCGAGGAAAAACAGTAAGAAATCGAAATTGGCTTTGCCCACAATGCCAAAGTCCACTGTGTCTTTAAAGGGTTAAAGATAGATTTTTCTGCATAGCCTACTTGACCTGATGTGTAATACATAGCTGCGGTTTTCCAGTTGCTGATCAGGCACAGTGAATCTCCCTTGTGTGGCAATGCATATGATAGGGTTCTGTCGATTACCATGCAGGCCTGCATTCAAGCCAGTCTGTTTAAAATTAAGGTAAATCCGCACAGAGACAAGTAGGGAGTGAAGGTCATATTCATATGTGTGTCCTTTTCTCCGAAAAGTGGCAAAGAAAAGTGTCATTGCTAAGAACTAACAGCAGAATTTGCAGTACTTCTCAGTTGTGGGTGATATTTTGAGCTTATTAACAAAGTGGATTCTCTTCTCTTAAGCTCTTCTTTCTGATTACTTCTTTAGAATGAATCATTTCTTGAATAAAGGCATTATTTTACCACATTTAAAAGAATACAGCTTTAGTAGCCTATAATTATGTTATATATCAAGTACTGGAAACCAGAGTGATAATATGAAGTTCTTAGAAGAAATTACAAATCATAAGATGATTATATTACTCATGCTGTATGCTTATCTTGAGATTCCTATGTATATATTCTCTGTGATTAGCAGAAAATGAAGCCTGATAGTCATTGTCTCCTCCACAGTGTTCAGGTGTTCAGGTAGCCTCTTAAAATTCCATTTTAAGAGGCTCTGTTAAGTACACAGGCCTTTCAACCTTCTGCCATCAGCCAATTAGAAAGGTCCCGATGCTAAGCAAAGCTCACTCTGTGCCAACAGGGAGGGGAATGACTGAGCTGCCTTGAAGTTAGAAAGTCATCCGATGGATTTCTACCGTCTTTTCAAAGCCTCTTTTACTTTTATTATTAAACAGCAATTGAGACGGATGCATTTACAATGAAAATACACGCGCACACACGCTGCAGCAAACATATGAACATATTAACCCTAAATTATTAATATATTGGCAGCATTCATAGGCAGTAATATTAGCAGTTTTACAACATTAAGGTAGCTTGTATTAGGCCCTAGCACTCCTCTGATATGTGTCTTCTCCAGCTTTCATACCGACCCACAACTGAACAAAAAAGGAAGGGCATAGTATCATAGTGCAAAAAAATAAGCCCTCATATGTCTCCGTAGATGAAAAACTTATGAGGTTATTGAAGTCAGAATATGGCAATTCAAAACCATATTTTTTTTCTAAAGTAAGTAAAAAAGCACAAAGTATATGAACTGCATATAGCTATGTTCACACAATGTACAAAAAAAAATTAAAAGGAAAAGGTTTAAAGGTGCCCCGTGCCTGTGCCAGGTGGCCGAGGAAGCGCTGAGTTTCTGTCTGTGTTTTTTGCACTGTGTCTGTCTGAATTGTGTTTGAATTTACCAGCCACACCCACCTTGCCTGTCAGACTTCTGGCGTTGCAGGGGTTACTGCACTGCTAGGTCTGTTCAGCTGAACTTGGTGCTGGGATCAGGGCTGGTCCAATCAGCTGCTGGACCCAGTCTTCGATCCTTTGTAAATAGCAGCAGGCTGCTCACTTCCCTGCTGACTATTAGAGTTCACTCGTCTGCTCAGCTCCCTGTTCATTTAGTCTGTTCTCTGTGTTCCTGACCTTCTGCACCTGACCTCGACTGTTCTCCTGCTTACTCTTTTTGTACTACACCACCTGACTGTTTCTGACCTAGTTTGTCTGACACCTCTTATTGTGTTTGTCTCTCCGTGCTTTCTGTGCCATGTATCGAGAGTAGGGAATGCCTTTGTGGTTGTCCGCAGTCGCCTACGACTGTCTTGTGGCAAGTAGGCAGGGACAGTGGGTGGGGTAAGCTTAGGGCTCACTGTCCGTGTCTTGTCAGACTGCCTTTGCCATACCTGACGCTAACACATTTGTTTTTGCAGCAATTTAAACTTCAATGCAATGAATTGAAGTCAGTGGGATGACAGACGTCCAATGCACACAATGTATAAAATAATGGAGGTTGTCTAAGTGGACATAAAAATAATGATCATGTCAATTATTTTCGGACGTCTATTGAAAACAGTGGATGTTATTTTTTTGTTGTTCACACATAGGGGGAGATTTAATCAAGGGTGTAAAATTTAGACTGGTGCAAACTGCCCACAGCAACCAATCATAGCTCCTCTTTCCTTTCAACAGAGCTGGAAGCTGAGCTGTGATTGGTTGCAGTGGGCAGTTTGCACCAGTCTAAATTTTACACCTTTTGATAAATCTCCCACATAGTTTTTTTTCCCCCCACTGTCCTTTTACAATTTTTACTATTAAATTCAATGGACTTTTCAATTAAAGACACACCCAATGGGCAATTAGTTTACCTAAACTAGGTAATGTACCAACAGCTGTCATTTCACTGACGGCGGCCAAACAGCTTAATGAGGTCCGTCATTTTAGGCTCAAAATAATGGATGTCATTTTAAACATTGTGAAAAAAATGTTTTGTGAACTTAACCTAATGCTGTAATCGTATTGACCTACAGAATGAATTACATATAAAATATCTGTTTTTATTGCAAAGTGAACAATGTAGGATCAAAATCCCTTAACCCCTTCATGACCAAAGATCATAGATGCATAAATATAGATTGTGAGCTCTCGCAGTCAGGGGTCCTCTTCCCCCATGTAGCAGTTTGCCATTTGCCTTCATGTAATGTGTTTTTGATCTTGTAATGTTCCTATAAATAAATAATAATATTAATAATGTCCAGGTCAAAATGAGACAGCGCTCTCTTCCTTGCCTTCTAAGAGCAATAATACTTTTATTTTTCTACCAGCAAGGCTGGTTGGAGTGTCATTTTCTGCGCCATGATCTCTAGTTTTCACTGATATCATACTGATATAGAAGAAAAATTTTGATAGCTTTTTATTAATTTTTTCTGATATATAATTTAAAAAGGGCAATCCTGGTGTTTTTTTTTTCTGTTTACACACAGGAACAATATTGTTATATTTTAATAAATCAGACAATTCCACATGCTACGATATATAATGTGTTTATTTTATTTATTTATTTTTACATATTTTTATAGTGGGAAAGGGGGTGATTTAAACTTTTATTCGAGGTTTATTTTATAAGGGTTTTGTATACATATGCAATCACTGGATTGCATATACTGATTAATGCTATGCCATAGCATAACGTTGATAATTACTATCGATGATCTTCCCACAGAGCCTGCCTGAGTGCAGCCTCTATCAGAAGATGCAACAGAACGGAGGTAAGGAGATCTCCTCTGCCTGTCAGTTTAAAGCCCCTATTATACGGAGGGATGCAGGGGAGCAAACGAGTGCTGTCAGCACTCGCTTGCTCCTCGTTCCCCGCTTGCTGCCAGCGCTAGATCGTCCGGGCAGCCCATAGAAGATAGCAGCGGAGGGATGTTCATGTGGTCTGATTGTTGTCTTCTATTACACAAGACCACTATTGTCCGTAGCGACCCATATGGGCCGAATATGGCCAATAATCGTTTCGTGTAATAGGGCCTTTAGTCATCAGGACCTGCAGCCAGTGACAGGTGCTTATCCATGCACTGACTTCCTTAAATGCTCTGATCACTATAGATCACAGCATTTAAGGGGTTAATGACAGTCAGCTGTGTTACCGTGGCTGGCTGTCATTAACTCTGGTGCTGGCAACACTAATGTGTTGCCATCAGTGGAGCGACCCCGCACACATTAAAAACCCTTTCAGTGCAGAAACGTATATATAAATATTTTTTCCTCTTTTGCAGTATGTTTTATAATAAAATGAAGTATCAAAAAAGTATGTTTGCCCTGCAAAAAATAAGCCCTCATATGGCTCATTATATAGAAAAATATACAAATTATGACTCTTTTGAGTGTGGGAAAATCACATATTTGCCAACAATTTTGTATGGGGAAGGGGGTTAAAGGACAACTCCGGCCAAAACTATTTTTTAATATGTTATTACTTATGGAAAGTTAGACAAATTTCAATGTACATTAATTATTGGAAATGCACATATAGGGCTATTTCCCTTAATTTAGTAGATCAGGGAGACTTCAGATTCTCTGAAATACTGTGGGTGTAATTAAAATGGAATGTCCAGCAGGGGGCGCACTATATATAGAAGTCAATTGACCATTGACTTCTATATATAGTGCGCCCCTGCTGGACACTCCATTGGAATTACAATGGATGTGTATGTAAATGTATTATACAGTATGTTTTTGATTGAATACATTTATACTTTGGGGAGCAACTGTCCTTGCCCCCAAAAGTATTCCATAAATGTAATCAATAAGTAGATTTGGAGGGCATCGAGCAGGAAGGGAGAGAAGTGCCATCTACCTCCCCCCTCCCTCCCTGCTTGGTGCTGCTGCCATAGATACACACCGTACTACTGCCCCATCATTTGCTAGAGCAGATAATGGGGGAGTAGTACCAGGGCGGATCTCCATGGTAAGCCTGCCGAACCGCCGCTGCCCGCCGCCGCACTGGACTACACTGAACTACTACTTCCATCACCTGCTCATAGTATGAGCCGGTGATGGGAGTTGTAGCTGGGTTATCGCTATCACATTGCCGCCGCCGTTGATGCCGCCTGAGCGCAGGGGGAGCCGCTCATCACACAGGAGCCATCATCCCCCCTCCGCTCCCCCTCTTCCTTCTTCCGTGATCCGGCAAACTTCCCCCTATACCGGCTTACTCCCCCCACCTGGGGCTGCCGGGAGCCGGTATGTGTGATCGGAGAGCGGCGGCCATGCGGGGGGAGTCAGCCGGGATAGGGGGAAGTTTGCCGGATCCCGGAAGAAGGAGGAGGGGAGCGGAGGGGGCATGATGGCTCCTGTGTGATGAGCGGCTCCCCCTGCGCCCAGCGGCATCGGCGTCGATGTGATAGCGATAACCCAGCTACTACTCCCATCACCTGCTCACTTTATGAGCAGTTGATGGGAGTAGTAGTTCAGTGTAGTCCAGTGCGGCGGTGGCAGGGAGCGGCGGTTCGGCAGGCATACCATGGAGATCGGCCCTGGTACTACTCCCCCATTATCTGCTCATACTATGAGCAAATGATGGGGCAGTAGTATGGTGTGTATCTATGGCAGCAGCACCAAGCAGGGAGGGAGGGGGGAGGTAGATGGCACTTCTCTCCCTCCCTGCTCGATGCCCTCCAAATGTACTTATTGATTACATTTATGGAATACTTTTGGGGGCAAGGACAGTTGCTCCCCAAAGTATAAATGTATTCAATCAAAAACATACTGTATAATACATTTACATACACATCCATTGTAATTCCAATGGAGTGTCCAGCAGGGGCACACTATATATAGAAGTCAATGGTACTCATTGACTTCTATATATACTGCGCCTCCTGCTGGACACTCCATTGTAATTACACCCCCGGTTCGTGACGTCACAGTATTTCAGAGAATCTGAAGTCTCCCTGATCTACTAAATTAAGGGAAATAGCCCTATATGTGCATTTCCCATAATTAATGTACATTAGAAATTTGTCTAACTTTCCATAACTGATAACATATTAAAAAATAGTTTGGCCAGACTTCTCCTTTATTAAACCAGTTAACATCTTTAATTTAATAAAACCAGAACAATAAAATAATAATATAATATGAGTCTTGAATGGGTCCACAATGAAATCTGGGAAGTCACATCTTATGTATCCACACTGCATTTTAACCTCTTAAAAATTCTCTTCCAAACCCTTGCGTTCTCAGTTCCATATGAGGGTGTGTTTTTTGCAGGACCACTTGTACTATTGTGTACCAATGTACTACGAAACCAGAAAAGAATAATTTGTTGAATGACATTAAAAAAAAACAACAACACATAACAAACAATTCTTTAACTTTTGCAGATTCATATCTGTAATGGGTCCACAATGATTTCTGGGAAGTCACATCTAATGTATCCACACTATAATTTTAACCTCTTAAGACAGTGGGAAATTTTTTTTCTCCCCCTAGACCCGTTCTAAGAGCTATATGAGGCTGCGTTTTGTGCAGGACCACTTGTACCATGAAATCATAAAAAAAAAAAAATAGTTGAATGACACTGGAAAAAACAACAACAAATAATTCTTTAACTTTTGCAAATTCATATTCTATAAATGAAATTGCTTTGCAACGCAAACTCAGACCCCTAGAAGTTTCTTATTTTTTTTTGTCAATGGAGCTGTGAGAAGGAATTTTTTCTTCTATGATCTTTATCGATCTATCTATCTATCTATCTATCTATCTATCTATCTTTTTATTTTTAAATGTATATTTTTTTCTGTTACAGTTTTGGCTCCCCTGCATTTGTGGTACATTGCAGTACCTATGTGTTACAGTGTACTGTCATTCTGCTAAGCATCATTTACTCCCTAATTAACAGTAGATCTTACATGGCAGCCCTGAAGTTCTTCAGAAAGACTCTGACTGTCAAAACAACTAATCGGTATCCTGCACTTGTGTTGCAGGGGAATGGTGGTGGTGCATCCGACACATGACAGGACAGGTACTTCATTGACTGTAGCATCTAGGGAATTAAATGACTGGCATCAGAGTTAACACCTTCATGCATGGTCACTTTGTAGCCAGAATGGCAAGCTTATGCATGCTGCATCTTACAGCACAGAAGAAGGAATAAAGTGACTGTAGTGACCTAGTGGTTAGGATCTGTCTGTGGTTTGCCCGCATTGAAATAACTACATGACATGACATACATGACAGAATAACATATGGATGAGTTTATGCTTGTCAATTATTTGTATCTGCAAAGATGATTTAAATGGGCCTTGATTAAAACATTGGGAATACCAATATAAGAGTGCACTTAATAGCAAAGTGTTCATGTATACTTGTGCACATGGTATATCATTATTATTGGTATTTTGGGAAAAAAGTTATAATTATGATGAGATTTTATCAGAAAATGGGATATGGAACAATTGAGTAGGGGGAAATGAAGCATAGGGAAAAACAAAAATACATCCTTGTGAAATATTGACGTACAGATGTATACGTTCATAGACACCCTGACAGATGTAAATTATTATAAACACATCTAACCATAGAGACCTAAAACCCCTCAACACTGACATGCTAAGCTTTATCAACTCGTAACAGTATATGCAGCTGACTCTTTGGGGAGTAATTGGAGGAGTTTATCATACGGATCTTTACGTCAGAAGGAGAAAATAGAAAATATGAAGGGAAAAAAGAATGGAAGGTTTGAGTCCAAAAATGGACAACCAGGGGTTATGTAATACCACAGTGCAAAATAATACTGTGTAAGCATTGTGTTGGCAGGAGTGCCATATAAATTTGTCAGGTTTATAGAAGTTGATCTTTTCCATGTGGTAAAGTAAATCTACTGAGTAGCATTCCTGTTATCTCTCCTTCTTAAATCTCTTCCCAGCTCAGCTAGCCCAGATAGTTTAACCTTCAAGAAAATTGGATCCAGATCCATCCACTTTCTATGTCCATATGTTTAATTACATGCTATATCGTGTGTCCCCATGAAGCTTCTTCTGATACTCTTAACCCCTTAAGGACACAGTGGATTTTAGCCTTAGGGACCAAGCCTATTTTTATTTTTGCGTTTTTGCTTTTTCCTCCTCATCTTCTTAGAGCCATAGCACTTAGAATTTATCACCTACAGGACTGGTCGGGGCGTCATTTTTTGTACCACAAACTCAAGTTTTTTAGTATCATTTAAAAAAAAATAATTATATAAATATTTGTACACCAATATTATTGTTATAGCTTAATAGATCATACAATTGCACATGCCACAAAATATAATGTGTTTATTTATTTATTTTTAGGTTTTTTATATGTAAAATAGGGTGATTTTACCTTATATTGGGGGATGGGCTATGTCAAATTTTTTAAAACGCTTAAGTCCCCCTAGGGGACTATTACTTGCAGTCAGTAGATTGCATACACTGGTCAATGCCTTTGCATAGCATTGATCATCAGTGTTATCTGCGTTCTTCACATAGAGCATGCCTTTGGCAGACCTCTATGTGAAGATCGCTGAGTTGACTTCACAGAGGTAAGTGTTGGGGTCCTATTAGATGAAGCGATTTTTACAGCAACTGATAAGCAAACGATTAAAAATTATTTTAGGGTCAGATCTAAATAACGATCTAAGCCACATGATTGTTGCCTGCAATTACACAGGATGGTTATTGTTTAAAGCGACTCTGTATCCACAGTCTGCCCCCCAAATAGCTTGTACTGTACCTTCAGATAGCTGCTTTTAAACCAAGATTTGTCCTGCGGTCCTTTTGGCAGGTGATGCAGTTATTGTCCTAAAAAAACAACTTTAAACTTGCAGCCCTTTGTCAAATTGGCGTGGCCTAGAGTGTCTATACCCTAACCTTGCACCCCTTTTCGTTCCTTTTCGTTTGGGGAGGGCAAATAGTGGATACCGAGTAGTTTTAAATTCGAACAATGTAACGATTTTCCGCACGATAATTACCCTGTGTATTAGGGCCCTTAGCCCTGTTTCAGTCAGTTAAAATGATCGGGACCCCCACAATCACACTTCAGGGGTACCGATCGGATAGTGAAAGGAGCGATCGCGTCGCCATGTCATTAACAGTGAGGTCCCAGCTATGATGTCAGTTTAGCTACTTTTTAGTTCTATACCCCTGGAGGGAGTACTGTACATTTACGCCCAAATGCACAAAAGCCCAGGCATTAGAGGATGATAATGTACTCCCTCTGTCATTAAGGGGTTAATGGGGTATTATTATTTTTAACTCACCTAGTGGAAGAAAGTTACACAATTACACAGTTTCTAATTAATTAAAATTGTAAATTTTAAAATCTATTTAAAAAAGGAAAGAAAAAAAAAAAACAAACCTTCCTGTACTTATCAGCTGATGTAAGCCAGGAGGAAATAATATAGTTTTTTTTCTGTTCTGGAACTGCCCAGAGTAGGAGAGGACTGCAGTGGCGGTTTGCTGCTGCACGGTTCCTGACAAATTCTGTGTCAGATTGGTAAGAACTACCCAACTTCCTTCAAGGCTGTGCTATAATCACTGCAATAGCAACTAAATAAAAGTATTACCCATATGACTTAACTTTCCTTCCTTTGTGCAGTAAAGTAAATCAATGCAACACTTTTACCTTCTTTAATATAAAGAAGGAAGTAAAAATAATCATCATAACTTAAAAGAAAATGTTTTTGGTCTTCACACAGCTATAAAACAGACATAGACTAGCTTATTTTTATTAT
This sequence comes from Dendropsophus ebraccatus, assembly GCF_027789765.1. Taxonomy (NCBI): domain Eukaryota; kingdom Metazoa; phylum Chordata; class Amphibia; order Anura; family Hylidae; genus Dendropsophus; species Dendropsophus ebraccatus. Next base: position 105,469,294 of record NC_091456.1, read on the forward strand.
CAGTCCTATATATCACAACTGCTACTTACTATGATATGGTGCAAATATTGCCCCACAAGACTCTGGGAAAAAAAAAAACGCTTTGCAAATTCTCCTTCTCCCCTCTGAGTGTTGATTGCATTATTATGGTGTCATGGTTCAGTTGGGAGGAAGAAGCCTTTGTTGAATGCTAAACAAAAATGAACAAAGCAGCATTTGCTAGATAGCATGTCTGTGATAGCGTGGGGAATACTTGTGTCCAGGTAAAATGTTCGCTCTAGAGATCTCTGCCCCATCATTATCTTTGGAGAATGTCTTTTTAGCACATGTATCTAATATATGGCAACTGTGGTCTCATTTGCTTTGAGGTTATTATATGCATTCCTTTTTGTTATCACTCATTATATGTCCTATATCTAAATATTTCCGGTACTGTACAGCATAAAAACCTTTTGAGTTACTTGCCAAAAGGCTTAATTCTATCACTAAAATTACCTAGTTGAAGCAATATTCTACACATCTGAAGAATTAAATTCAAAAGTTCAATATTCTTGGACAAGAGTTACTGTACTAGAACCAATGGCCATAAATAGGTAAAGCTAAAATACTGATAAAATAAAACAACAACAAAAAAAAAATGCTGCATTTGCTGTAACTTTGTGGAATGTCTATTCTCATCCCTGTAGCATAGATCAAACTCTATTTTGACATACTGTAGTATATGCACAGACAACACATGTACGAGACCCCTTCATTATTCTCATATGTGATGCATAATCAAACACCATTATATATAGCAGTGGAATCTGCTTTAGGTCATGCCATCCAATCTGCCAGATTCTAGGTAGATGGTAAGGCAAATCCCACTCCAACATATTACTGTTCATATATTAGATAAAGAGATAAGCATTACATTTGTTGTCCTAGCAAGGCACTCATATGCATAGCTATGGAAGAATAACAGCCGCTCAATGAGTATTTTATATAAATATTTTCAACTATTCAGAAGAAACTACATGATATAATTTGGTGAAATGATTTACCGCTATAGTTTTTGGCTTAGGCTAGTGTTATACTGCGTATACGGTGTCCATAAATGTACACATCGAGGGAGATCGTTGCTATTCCATTCAGAAGACCCTGCTGGATATGTCCCAAATAGAGGCTAAGAAGACACTTAGGCATATGGGAGGTGTATAGATTTATTTAGTGGATAGTGGGTCCTGCTCAATAAACGGTGTGAAACTAACCTCATGTGCATTTTTTGTGCTACTACATTAAATCAGATGAAAGCTTCCTAACTCCTGTACAGGATCACTGCTATTATAGAATAAGTTTGGAAGAGATTTTAGAGAAGAAGCTTACAAATCATCATGCAAAAGTAGAGATGCTCCATTCTTCAAACATCCATAATGCTAGACCTCACATTCTCCTTTTTTCATAAATATACATGCCAATTTAATGTACATGTATGTATATACATGTATAATCTCCCATTTATTTCTTCACCAGTATAATGCTGAAAGACAGGGGCTTATAAATAATTCATTACCCCCTCACTGCTTATGCATACAATCCTAGTTTATAGTGAGGGCCGTGTCCAATGCATTTGTGAGTAGATCTCGACCCAATTGAATTTCAATCATTTTTTTAAGTTAGGTTTAAGAAGGCTGGGTTTTATAGGGGGGAGGGAGGGCTAATGTGCGTTGAGGGTGAAAGGGCTGATTATGCAGCAGATTTCCCTTTACTGGCTTTGTGAATATGTTTTTCATTTGCTTCCTCTGTCAAGAGGCAGAATGGACATTATGATACAGTGACTGCTTGAAGAAAGACATAATTCTCTGGTAGCGTTATGTGGATCAGCACTTAGATCATGCATTCGCAGGTGTACAAGACATCATTTATTTGTAGGATTGTAGCATGCCAATACTTACAAACCTATCTTTTGTACATTTGTTTATTGGTCCAAACAAGAGAATGTAATGAATCAACATGGAGATGGCAATGTATCTCTGAGTCAAACCTTGCACCTAAGCCACTGTTAGATCCTTGGACACAGCCCTGCAGGGACTCGGGTTATTTTCAAAACAGTCTGAGCTATGGCCATGATGCCCGTCAGAACTTTACATTCCCTGAGAGAATTATTCTGTATTCTGCTGTATTGGGGCAGGGAATTGAATTGCAGTGCAGTTCTTTTGCTTATAATTCAGCACTGGTCCTGAATGGAGGTGATTCAGTTCATAGCATCATATTAGGGAATTGTTTGTTACGAGGTTTCCCAATGTAATATTAAAAGTGACTCCAAAGTAGAACTTTAATTCATGTAAAAGTAAATTGAGATGAACAGAAGCAAGTAGCTCTGTAGAAAGTGGGAGATGTACCACTGATATTAGAGCTCAGATTCAGGTGCGGATATCTAGTGCGGAAATGGCAAGTCTCAGGGCAGGAGGAGAGGGCATCTACGGGTAGCTAGAATGGCTTTGAGGAGGTGAATAACAACAGGCAGGATGAGGTAATAGGACTTAAAGACATAAAACAGTCTAACGATCTGGCTGCCAAAATCAGTTTTCTTGAGATGGCAATAGAGGAGGGGGCAGGGAAAGAACGGGATGAGACGCACTAAGAGGGGAGACAGAGAGCACCTTTTGGAAAAAGATTTAATCTGATTAGTCTCTAAGTGAATGGAGAAAGCAACAGGAATTAAATAGTGATGAAAGGGCCTGGAGGGGGAGCCCAGGCTGCTATTGTGCCTGGTGAAGTGGAGACCCTGATTATCTCACGCCAAATTAGGTCACATTAATCTGCACAACATTAAAACCCATCTAAGGAAATCAGTGTGTTTTTGGTTGGCCCCACTGACCTACTACTCTCAGCAAGCCTTACATGGGCAGTGTAAACACAAGGTTATGTATTGACCACCAAAGAGTAGGTTCATGTATCTTGGTGCTGATCAGTGGGCAAAGTTAACGTGAGGTGATGTGTCTTACATGCCAGCACTCGTGGACTTTAAGGAAAATATTTTAGCAGGGAGCCTGAATCAGTAAATTTGATCATACACAAAAATGAATAGCTTTATTTTCCAGGCTGTATACGGTAGCTTCTAGTTAATGAGAAGACTGCGTTGTAAGAGTTGGCGACAATGTTAATGTGACCCAGTGTGTGGGAAACAGTTCATATATTTTATCTGGTTTTTAATTATCTTTTCCTTCTTAGTTCTTTTTCTTCATCATTAGCATAGTTAGAAACCTAGAATGGCACTTCTCAGAAAGTTCTTGAAATGATTCCAGTATCGATTTTGGCACGAACAAGTGTACTCGTACATTAATGAGCCTGACCAACAGCAGCGTCACAGTAAAACAGGCATCAAGCATAGGTAGGGAGACTTGTGGGTGTTTACAAATCATGAGAAGATCACAATTCTGCACAATGAGAAATATGCTTGTTCAGCACAAGACTGGTGACTCACCAAGCTTTATGGAAATGAGATAGATATATCTCAAGTGCTCATGTTAGAAGGGCTGGAGATAAGTGCAATGATGTATTTAATCTATATCTAAATTATCTTGCTCTTTGAAAGGGCTTTATCAGTGCATAAGAAAAGCAACACATGAAGAAAACGCATAAGTGCATAAAATACGTAAAGAAAAATGGATCTATAAAATTCAATTCCCTTTTTTTTAAATCAGCATAATATAGAGATGAATCCAAATTAGTGGAAAGGGAAAGGTAAAGCAAGGACCAGCCAACCAGATCTCTTATTTCTCATGGCTCTTTAATATAGCTATCTAATATATTGCTATGAGCAACTGCCACACTTTTTTTCCAGTAAATTTGATACATTTTATAGATATCTGTTATTTTGATAAGTTGTAGTATTTGTTTTGTGAATTTTAGATACAAAACATTTTTCAGATTTGAACAGCCCTTAAAGGGGTTGTCTGGCCTTGAATTTTTTATTTTTTTTAACATTTTTAATGTTTATTTTTTGTCAGATCTCTTTTTATTGGAGAACTGACATCAGTTACAGAGAATGGCATAATATAAGTAATTTTCCAAGATTTTTTTGTAACAAGATAACAATAAACAGATGCCTTGTACAAATAAAGGAGCAAATGGCAAGCAGATAAGCCAAGAAAACAAGAATATGGTACTTAAATTGCCACAGGGCAATTCAAACAAACATAGTGTAAACACAAGACCTGAAAATAATGGGGAAAACAGGGGGGGGGGGGGTGTTATACCAGCGTCCAGCAGGGTGAGTAAAGTAGAGAAGGTAAAATAGTAACTGATCCGTTGACAATATCTCATGGCCGACCACTGTGCTGAAGGGTAATCCAGGGGGACCATAGTGTCAGATACCTTTTATGTGTCATGTTTTGCCTCAAAATTCCTTCCAGCCTGCATATCTCTTTCACCTTATCCTTCCACTGCATAACTGTTGGGGGTGGAGTGGTTCTTCAGCAAAGTGGGATAAGTTGTTTTGCAGCAGTCAGAAGGTGTTAGACCAGCAAGCTCTTACTAGGGTAGAATGGCAGAGAGGGGCCCATAACAGAACCAACTCTGACGTAATAGCAGAAACTGGTTTAGGTAGTTGCTGAATGACCCTAATCGCTTTGTCCCAAAAAGGGCAGATGATAGGGCATGACCACCAAATGTGATACAGTGTGCCCCTTTCCTTCCCAAAATGCCAACAGACATCCGTAAGCGTAATGTTGTGTTCAAAAAGGAAAGTTGATTTCCTGTACCATCTGAAATACAGATTAAGGGTGCCTTCACACCTACCGGATCCACAGCGGATCTCACTTCTGCGGATTCGAAGCGAGAACCGCTGCGGATCCGGTATCAATTCACCCCTATGATAGCACATATTCGCAGCGGGATTGACATCCCGCTGTGAATATGTGCTTTAACTCCCTGGTGCCCGCAGCCGCACCGTCGGCATCCCCCATCCCCGGCCGCATCCCCCATCCCCGACGGTGGCGCATCCCCCCCATCCCGGCCACATCCCCCCCATCCAGCTGAGCGGGACCGAAGCCGGGAGCCTCACTGCAGCAGCGCGGCCGAGCAGGTAATGTATGCTCGTGGCGGCGGGCTGGAGGTGGGCTGATGGGGGGATGTGGCCGAAATGGGGGGGATGTGCCGCCGCCGGGGATGGGGGATGGGATGGCGGCGGCTGCGGGCACCAGGGAGTGGAAAGCACATATTCAAGGGGGGATGTCAATCCGCTGCGAATATTGCTCTCATAGGGGTAAATTGATACCGGATCCGCAGCGGTTCTCGCTTCGAATC
>NC_091456.1:105474574-105548916 GCF_027789765.1 Dendropsophus ebraccatus
TATTGCTTCTGATCTTTCCCCAAACCTCAGATTGTGGCCCCTTGTTCTTGGGTACCTTCTTATAAAAAAACCCCTTCCTTCCTGAATCTTACTTAGGCTAGATTCATATGTAAGGTATCCGCAGCGGATTTCACGATGCAAGTTTTTTTGTGAAATCTATTGCAAATGCCTTACTGTTATTCTGAATAGTGTTAGATACTTGCAGCGGAATTTTCATTTAAACACCTCCCCCTTAACCCACGGTGACCCGGTGCATACATTACCTTGTCTGCACTCCAGCCTCCTCATGTGGCTCCATGTTATCCCGCTCAGCCAATCAGTGTGCTGTCCTGCCACAGCCACTGATTGGCTGAGCAGGAAATCAGGAAACCGAGAGCCACAGGAGGAGGCCGGAGCGCGGACCAGGTAATGTATGCACCGGGTAACCGTGGGTTAAGAGGGGTGGTGTTTACATACAGCGGAATGAAAATATGTAAACCTTTTCAGAATGACAGTAAGGGATTCACAATGGATTTAGCTGCTCAGCATTAAATCTGCTGCGAATCCGTTACATGTGAATCTAGCTTTAGGCCCTTCATGTATAAAAAAAGGTTTCAATCATGTCCTCCCTTTTCCTTCAGACTATACATATTTAGATCCTGAAGTCTTTCCTGATATTTTGTATGCTTCAGATCAACCACCATCTTTGTGCCCATCAGACTTTGTTATTGTGTGAAGACCCCAGTCCATTGGAGGAATCCACTGCTCCATTAATCCATTTCCAACCTAGTGAATAATACGCAAATTAGATAGTATAAAAAATACAGTTTGTTTGGAAAATTCCTTGTACCTACCTAGTGGTAATAACAGGGTCTGTGGATTTCTTTATTTTGCTGTCTGTGCATATTTTAGACAAAGTAAGCCTGGGCCCATGTCATACTAGTGATGGGTAAATTTGTTGCTGATGGGAAATAACTATCTGCTATATCTAGTCTTTTTCTTAAAAGTAATCATCAATGGTTTGTCTACATTAATTATTAACATCAGGTATACAAAGGGGTATACTTGTCCCTGATAAAGTAGTGCCACTGTGCTAGATCTATCCAACCCTATATAAACTCCAATCAAACAAGAGTGCATCCAGACAGTTGTAGTAATATAATCTTAATGGATGATGTTTAGAGGCTTTAGCTCCTTCTCTTACTTTCTAGACATTGATAGCAAAGTATTATGTATAGGGCACATGAAATATGTAAATTGCTTTTTTATTGTGATTTTTAGGTGATAATATTCTGTCAGTCTTAAAGTCTTAAAACATGTTTTAAAGCTACTTAAAGTGACTCTGTACCCAAAATCTGTCCCCTCAAACCACCTGTACCTTCGGATAGCTGTTTTTAATCGAAGATCTGTCCTAAGAAACAACTTTTAAACTTGCAACCCTGTGTCAAACTGCTGTGGCCTAAAGTATCTGTGCTCTAACTTTGCACCACCCCTCCGTCCCTCCTCCCCACCCTCTTCATTATTAGGAACGCCACTGGCAGGATTTTTCCTATCCCTCTGCAGTGAACACTGCACAGGTGCCTTAACGATCCAGCCCATGTGCCGTGTTCTCACAGCTTATGAATTGGAGAACCTGCCTGGGCTATTCCTAATGATGAAGAGGGCGTGGAGGAGGGATGGAGAGGCTGTGCCAGCCTAATGCACAGACACTCTAGGCCACGGCAGTTTGACACAGGGATGCAAGTTTAAAAGTATTTTTTTAGGACAATAACTGCATCATCTGCCAAACGGATCCCAGGACAGACCTTGGATTAATAGCAGCTATCCGAAGGTACATGCGGTTTGGGGAGGGCAGATTGTGGGTACAGAGTCACTTGTCTAGGACAAAGTGAAATTGATTGGCGAGGAAGCTAGTGATCGGCACCCCGACAGGCAACTAGTGATAGCCTTTAACACAATCTCAGCTAAATCCTAAGAATTTTATATATATATATATATATATATATATATATATATATATATATATATATATAATTTTCCCCTGGTTCGTTTTTGAAAAGGAAACTACAATGTAGAGGATGTATTTCTTTGTCTTTAAGTTAGGATACATTTCTTATCCTAGCTTAGCTGGTCTATCAATTTAGAGTTTAATAGTGCATAAAAGTCGGCATTAAATTATATGCCACCAGACATAATATTAAAGTGTTTGACTTGAAATGTGAAGTCTGCAGTCTTCTCTATAGTGGACAGCATGATATTACATGCAATGTTGTATGCTGTCACTGTTCCAATAATAAAATACTTCCTGCTACATGTTATTACTGTCATTGTGACAACACTTATATTTAACAGTATGATGTCTGTCCAAACCATAAAGAACACTGAACTGTAAAAAATACAACCTACATGGATTGCAGTGATAAAATATCTGTAGCTTGTGTATGACACCCTACCCAATTCATGATACACCAGCGAGGAAAAAGGCCTTGTGCATAGACAATGGCCCAGAATATGTAGTTTCTCAAAATGGCTGGGGTGGATTGGAAAATTAAAGTGGGTATGGAAAAAAAATGTAAAAGTAGCCTCCTGTTGTAGGCAGAGTCAGCACAAGTAGGAGTGGGGAGCAAACTGGCTGTTTTTAGCCCTTTTTTGGTTGATGGGCTAATGCAAAACAGGTGTAGTTTAGGTAAAAAAAAACATACCAGCATCACTATCAATTTCCTTGCCACTCCCATACACATGTAAACCAAACAATTGGCACAAAAAGAAAAATAAAAGTATATAGAATATAGAAACCCCTCACCATACAGCTAAGGACAGGTATATATTACCACTGTTATAAACTGGCTATATAGTAGTTTGCAGGTCCACACAGGTGCCCTGCAGAGAATTACAAAAAGAGAATGTAGCTCTGATCAGATGCAGTCTCAGGGAGCACACACAATTATTATAGGAGGAGGATTGGTCCACTTTCCCTTCATGTCTGTTTTAGTAAATAGTTCTATCCTAAAGAAATAATTTATAATAAGGCCATGTTCTTAAATGCTCAGGAAAGCAGATAGCAAAACCACCCCCCCCACATGTATATTAGTAGTAGGATTAATCAGCAACATTGCAGTTGTGATGTAAGAAACGCATTCTCAAATTCCCATATATTACCCCGTTCACTCTCCAATTCAAGACCCTCATCTATAAGCCAGAATAAAGAATTACAAAAAAATATTTTATGCAGTCAGTTGATATCACTGCTAGTATTGAAACCAGTAGAAATCTATCAAATCAGTTAATATACTGTATGTCTATTTTCAGGTATGATAGGTGAATACATGATAATAGTGGAGAAATCAGTTTTGACAAGAGAAAATTAGAACAAAGTTCCAAATTATAACAAAAAAATCCCATCCCATTTTAGCCCGATACTCGGGGTGATCAACTCATTCTACTGTCTGAAGTGAACAATAGAAATGCACCTCCCTTGTATGTTTATATGTATATATTGTTTATATTGGCAGACACCATTGCCACAAATTAAAGAGCCAGGCGCAGAAACTGGTGGCTGGGTGTGCCCTCTGCCAACACTGGTGCCCCCTAACTGTCAGCAGGTGGCACTGCCTGAGGCAGCCACCTCAAGTGGCCCTAATGGTAGATTTGTCCCTGCTCATATTTGTAACAATAATCATCTTTTGTGGTAAGATTGTTATTTTTAATCACCCTACTACAGCGTAAGTGCATTATACATGTAAATCTCGACTTGGAGTGCCAGTAAGTGTGTCAGAATGAAGAGCCTCTCCATTTAAAATAGGGTTGTCTTCATGATAAACCCGTTTACCCAAAGGTTTGTGTGATGTGATCAAACCAGAGTAGGGTGAACAGGGTAGGTGCAAGGATGCAAGCAAACACAGATCAGCAAGATCAGAGCTTGTTTGCAGTGCATTTAAAAGGCACAAGTAATTGCGTGGCCAGGCCGCACAATCACTGCCATTTAAATAAATTGCTATAGCGCACAAATCCCCTGTTTACACTGGGAGATGTGCGTCTGATAGCAATAAAATTTACAGTCTCCACAAAAGATGTGATCAGCCAATGAGCGGGTGTTTTCCTGCTTCTCGGGTGATTGCTGTCACTTTTACATGGGCCGATTATTGGCTTTCTAGCAACGCTCCTTTCCATAATCACCCCTTATAAAAGGGACTTTAGGGAAGGCATGAGTATTGACAAGGGCGACCCATGGGAGAGGTGCCATGCTAGCCCTAGCATGTGTATAATCCAGTGGTGTATGTATGCAGCTTAACCCCTTGCCGCAAAATGACGTTTGGGGAACGTCATGTAAAACAAGTAGTTCCCGCAACATGACGTTCCCCAAACGTCATGGCTTCCCTGCCTCCCCCCGCTGTCCCTGACGGTGATCGGGCAGTGGGAGGAGGCTATGTCACATAGCATCCTCCCGCTGCCCCTGCGCGGAGGGGAGCCGCGCTCCCCGCGGGCAGTTAACCCCATAAACGCCGCGGTCAATGCGACTGCAGCGTCTATAGGGAGATTTGTGTTCTCCCGCCGATCGGGCGGCGAGAGGAGGATGCAGAACGTTGTCTCCTCCCGCCGCCACTTCTAAAGTGTCCCCCGGCCCCCCCCCTCGTCCCACGAAACCGGCGGATCGCCGCTATTAACGTTATAGCGGTGATCCGCCAGTAACGCGTATTACCGGAGCCGCCGATCGCTTTCATCTCCCCCCACCGTGAATCCACGGTGGGGGGAGATGAAAATGTATAAATCAGACCCCAGATCAGCCCCCCTAGTGGGCGATCACTAACCCTCCCCTCCCCGGGCGGCCATCACATCCAAGATGGCCGCCCCCATCCCTGCGAACAAACGATGTTTGTTCGCAGGGATGGAAATGAATAAATGATCAAAGCCCCATGCTCTCCGCCATCTGAGGTAGCGGAGAGCATGGGGCAGTGATCGGGGACCCCCCGTGTGGTCCCGGAGCAGGCGATCGGCGGTATATACTATATACCGGTGATCGCCTGTTCCCAGTGCAAAGAAGCACTTTTTATCCCCTATCACCATAAATCATTGGTGACAGGGGATAAAAAGTGTCAGTGTGTCGCCCCCCAAGTCGCCCCCCACCCCCCCAGTCACCCCCGTCCCCCAGTCACCCCCCTTCCCCATATACGTTACCTGCTCCTGGAGCTCCTTCCTCTTCGGTGTCCTGGCTGGTTATGAAGTGCGCATGCGCTTTACAACCAGCCAGCTCTGAAAATTTAAAGTGGCAGAGACCAATTTGGTCTCTGTCACTGAACTATGATTACTGTGATAAAAAAATAACACAGTAATCATAGTAATATAGTGAAAATGAATGTATAAAGTACAAAAAGTGACAAACATACATAAAAATAAAACACACACTTTTTATTATAGTAATAATTGCAGTTTACTCCCAAATTACCCCTAACCCCCCCCAGATTACCCGTAACCACCGCAGGTTGCCCATATCCGCCCCAGGTTGCCCGTAATCACGCCAGATTGCACGTAATCACCGCACGTTGCCCATAACCACTGCACGTTGCCCATAACCACCGCACGTTGCACCGCACGTTGCCCCTAACCACCGCACATTGCCCCTAACCACCGCACGTTGCCCATAACCACCGCACGTTGCCTCTAACCACCGCACGTTGCCCGTAACCACCGCACGTTGCCGCTAACCACCGCACGTTGCCCCTAACCACCGCACGTTGCCCCTAACCACCGCACGTTGCCCATAACCACCGCACGTTGCCCATAACCACCGCACGTTGCCCCTAACCACCGCACGTTGCCCCTAACCACCCCGAATTGCCAGTGACCCCCTCCAGATGGTGCTTGATCAGCCCCGATTGCCCGTATCCCCCCAGATTGCACGTAACCACCGCACGTTGCTTCTGACCACCGCACGTTGCCTCTGACCACCGCATGTTGCCTCTAACCACCGCACATTGCCTCTGACCACCGCACGTTGCCTCTGACCACCGCATGTTGCCTATAACCACCGCACGTTGCCTAGTGACCCTCTCCAGATTGCCCGTAACCAGGCCAGATTGCCTGTAACGACCCCAAATTACAGGTGCCCCTCCCAGATTACCTATAAGCACTTCAGTTTATCCGTAACCACCCCACGTTGCCCGTTACCACCCCACGTTGCCCGTAACCACCCCACGTTGCCCGTAACCACCCCACATTGCCCGTAACCACCCCAGATTGTCTGTAACCACCGCAGGTTGCCCATAACCACCCCAGGTTGCCCGTGACCACCCCAGTTTGCCCGTGACCACCCCAGGTTGCCCGTGACCACCCCAGGTTGCCCGTGACCACCCCACATTACCTGTAATCTCATTTTTTATTGTATTTTAGTAACTGCGCTATTCTAATAACTATTACTAGCTGCGGTTTTGCTCCAACAAATTGGTGCTCCCTTCCTTCTGAGCCCGGCTGTGTGCCCATACAGTGGTTTATGCCCACATATGGGGTACCGTTTTACTCAGAAGAAGCTGCGTTACAGATTTTGGGGTACGTTTTTTTCTCCCATTCCTTGTGAAATTAAGAAATTTTTAACTAAACAAACATATTATTGGAAAAATTCGAGTTTTTCATTTTTACTGTTTTATTTTGAATACTTTCCTCTAATACCTGTGGGGTCAAACCGCTCACTGCACCCCAAGATGAATTCTTTCAGGGGTGTACTTTCCTAAATGGGGTGACTTTTGGGGGGGGGTCTATTCTGCTGACACTACAGTGGCGCTGCAAACGCACCTGGCGCTCAGAAATGTCTTCGGAAAAATCTGCACTGAAAATGCTAATTGGCGCTCCTTCCCTTCTGAGCCCGGCTGGGTGCCCATACAGTGGTTTATGCCCACATATGGAGTACCGTTCTACTCAGGAGAACCTACGTTACAGATTTGGGCAGGCAGCTTCTCCCCTGTTCCTCGTGAAATTTAGAAATTTCAAACTAAACGAACATATTATTGGAAAAATTCTAGTTTTTCAATTTTACTGTCTTATTTTGAATACTTTCCTCTAATACCTGTGGGGTCAAAATGGTCACCACACCCCAAGATAAATTCTTTGAGGGGTGTACTTTCCAAAATGGGGTGACTTTTGGGGGGGTTCTCTTCTGCGGACACTACAGGGGCACTGCAAACCACCTGGCGCTCAGAAATTACTTCAGCAAAATCTGAGCTGAAAATGCTAATTGGCGCTCCCTTCCTTCTGAGCCCTCCTGTGTGGCCATACAGTGGTTTATGCCCACATATGGGGTACCGTTGTACTCAAGAGAACCTGCGTTACAAATTTTGGGGTGTGGATTCTCTCATGTTCCTTGTGAAATTGAGAAATTTCAAACTAAACGAACATATTATTGGAAAAATTCAAGTTTTTCATTTTTACTGTCTAATTTTAAATACTTTCCTCTAATACCTGTGGGGTCAAAATGGTCACCACACCCAAAGATGAATTCTTTGAGGGGTGTACTTTCGAAAATGGGGTGACTTTTGGGGGATTCTATTCTGCGGACACTACAGGGGCTCTGCAAATGCACCTGGCGCTCAGAAACTTCTTCAGCAAAATCTGCATTAAAAAAGCTAATTGGCGCTCCTTTCCTTCTGAGCCCGGCTGTGTGCCCATACAGTGGTTTACGCCCACATCTGGGGTACCGTTGTATTCAGGAGAACCTGCGTTACAAATTTTGGCATGCTTTTTTCTCATGTTCCTTTTGAAAATGAGAAATTTTAATCTAAACGTATATATTATTTGAAAATTAAAATTTTCGATTTTTTTACGGCCTAATTGTGAATACTTTCCTCCAGCCCCTGTAGGGTTAAAATGCTCATTATACCCCTCGATTAATTCTTTAAGGTCTCTAGTTTCCAAAATGGGGTCACTTATGGGGGTTTCCAGTATACAAGCCTTCTAAATCCATTTAAAAAAAGAACCGGTCCCTAAAAAAAAATCAGTTTTGGAAATTTTCACAAAATGTGATAATTTGCTGATAAATTTCTAAGCCCCGTAACACCCTAAAAAAGTAAAATATGTTTCCCAAATTATGCCAGAATAAAGAGGACATATTGGTAATGTGATTTAGTAACTAATTTATGTGCTATGACTTCCTTTTTTAGAAGCAGAGAATTTCAGAAGTTCATAAAATGCTAAATTTTAAAATTTTTCATGATATTTTGATGTCTTTCACAAAAAATACACAAAGTAGTGACCAAATTTTGCTACTAATATAAAGTGTCATATGTGACGAAAAAACAATCTCAGAATCGCTAGCATACGTTAAAGCATCACCGAGCTATAAGCGCATAAAGCCAAAACAGGCTTTAAAGGCAAGGGGTTAATTGACCACTTGTTGCATACTGTTCATATGAAAGCGTTGGTGCTCATTCTGAGTAAAATACCACAACAATGTAGTTGCACACACATTAATGGTATATAATATCAAGTTCAGTAAGTGAACTCTGTAAGGGCTAATCTAGGCAAATCTTTACATAGACAGGAACATGTTTTGTGTTCTATAATGTAAAATGTTGCAAAACAAGTGCACTAAAGGGATATTGCAGTCTCCACCAGAGATGCCAGATGCAGATGCCACCTATGTCAAGAATAAGGGCCCGTCTGTTTGCAGCTGCTGAAAGAGGTTAGGATGCTAAAACAGCCCATAGGACGTTATTATTTGAAGTTGTGTAAACAGCAAGGCACCACAAGCTACACTCTTACATAGCTTTCTGTGCTCTGCAGTTTATGCTTCAATTAACATCTACAGAAGAATTGTAAACTATGAGCATTTGAATTGGTAAACTACCTAAGCCATTTTAGGTGTTTTTGGCTTCCGCGGCACCTCTGGCCATTAGGGATACAGATAGATGAGGGTCCAAGAGGTGGCACATTTATGGCATATGCAGTTTATTATCACTTTTAAATTCTATCCAGAATAACCTGTACATCTAATAAAAATCCATGACGTAAAATATAACCCCTGCATATTTGGGGTTCTGGTGATTGAAATAATAGAAAAATTGCATTATCAGATGACTTCCATGTATTGTTACATGTGTATCTACAGGTTCTTTGCTTGTAAAAATCCTAGTATATGGCAGTTCCATCATTTAGAAAACTCACTTGAAATTCAAATTGGTATAATCTTGGCAGTTATTGCAAGGATAAGATGTGTCTGGCAGTGCCAGCTGGCATAGCTGGCAGTGTTAAAACTTTTATGATTGCATGTTGAAACTAAATTCACTGCAAAGTGAAATGAACCACCAACTTGTACTTTATCATACATCATGTTAATTGTTCCTTTTGGGAAAAAATCATGCATTTTTTTCAATAATTATTACCGTTTAAAAAAAAAAAAATTACTACTAGATACCTTTGCGGAATGTATCAGTTTCTTTAGCTGGTAGCAAGTTATAAAAAAGGTAGTGTTTATCTCCTGTAGGCAAATTGTATACAGCACATTTGTGACCAGTATAAACCTTCCCTCAAGCCATGAAAACCCAGTAGATACGTATCAGTTTTTAGGCTTCTGTGACTAGTTATTATTATAGCCATCAAATAGTGGTTCGCCCTAGAGATGCATACTATAGGTCAGTGTTTGTCAACTCCAGTCTTCAAGACCCACCGACAGGTCATGTTTTGAGGATTTAACCCTTAGGGGACACAGCCAGTTTTCATTTTTGCGTTTTCGTTTTTCCCTCCTCGTGTATATAAGGCCATAGCGCCTGCATTTTTCCACCTAGAGACCCAAATGAGCCCTTATTTTTTGCGCAACTAATTGTACTTTGCTAAGGCAGATGTAATTTTTGCCTAAAATGTGCCGGGAAACCAGAAAAAAATTATATGTGTGGTGAAATTGAAAAAAAAAATGTTTTTTTTTTTATTTGGGGGGTGGTTGTTTTTACTATGTTCGCCCTGGGGTAAAACTGACTCGTTATATATGTTCCTTAAGTTGTTACGATTACAACGATATGTAACATGTATAACTTTTATTTGATTTGATGGCTTGTAAAAAATTAAAACCTTTTAAAGAAAATATATGTTCCTTAAAATCGCTCCATTCCCAGGGTTATAGCGCTTTTATCCTTTGGTCTATGGGTCTGTGTGAGGTGTCATTTTTTGCGCCATGATATGATCTTTCTATCGGTACCTTGATTGCGCATATATGACTTTTTGATCGCTTTTTATTACAATTATTCTGGATTTGATGCGACCAAAAATGCGCAATTTTGCACTTTGGGATTTTTTTGTGCTGACGCCGTTTACCGTGTGAGATCAGGAATGTGATTAATTAATAGTTCAGGCGATTACGCACGCGGCGATAGCAAACATGTTTGTTTACTAATTTATTTATTTATTTTTATTTATAAAATGGGGAAAGGGGGGTGATTCAGACTTTTATTAGGGGAGGGGGCTTTGTGTTATTAAAAATACTTTTTTCTTTTACTTTACACATATACTAGAAGCCCCCCTGGGGGACTTCTAGTATATGCACTCTGATCTCTCATAGAGATCCATGCAGTATAGTTATACTGCATGAATCCATGAGATCGGTGTTCTATTACTTTTGGCTGCTGCAGCCAAAAGCAATAGAATGCCGAGCCGGGATCAGCGCCATTACGGAGCAGACCCCGGCCCGGGATGGATGCGGGGATCGCCCCCCCGCAATCGCGCCGCAGGGGGGCGATCCCCCCACTAGACCACCAGGCATGTATAACAGCAAGTATTTAGAAGCAGCTGTCAACTTTGACAGCTGCTTCTAAGTACTTAATTAGCGGGCACGGCGATCGGACCGTGCCCGCTAATAGCCGCGAGCCCGGGCTACTCGCGGCACCCGGGATCGCGGCAGTTCAGAGGGTGGTCGCCGCGCGACCCCCCTCTGAACTCCCATAGCGGCACGAGGACGTTCAATAACGTCCTGGTGCAGCTATGGGTTAAGAGGTGATATAATTATAGTCAGTGCACCAGTAACTGCCACAGCTGTTCATTGTAACTGCCACAGCTGTTCGTTGTATGGGATATCCGCAAAACATGACCTGTTGGTCTTGAGGACTGGAGTGGAGAAACACTGCTATAGGTGGTGCTGAGGTAGCGGTCACATCTAAATCCAGCACCTAGTGAAACACAAAGGACTCTCAGCCTTTTAGGAAGACACAGGCAAGTGTTCATGGGTACACAATGGGGATGGAGACACTGTTATAGCTTTTGGGTTGGAAATCAGAAATTGGCTTTGGCTTATGACAACCAGATGTTTTACTGGGAATTCGAGAAATGAAACTGACGAAAGGTAAGTTCTGGTAACTAGTCCTGGTTGTTACCATCTTCTTCGTTACTAGGTCATCTCTACGGAAGAACTAGGTTGTAAACAAGCAAAGAGTTGGGGAAGCTTAAAGAGAATCTGTCACTAGGTTTATGCTGCCTTAAATGAGGGCAGCTTTAACTAGTGACAGAAATGCTGAACAGATCGGTGTATTACTTACATCATTCTGTTTAGCCGTTCTCCTAATATGCAGGAGAATAGGAATCGTGCCACACCCCTCCCCCTTGCCCTCCAGCTGCAGATTGACAGTTTACTGTCTATACACAGCATGGATAGATAACTGCCAATCAGCAGCCGGTGGCAGAGTTTCCTGCTTCTCATGAATATCCATGATTACTGGGCTCACGGACATAATGGAAAGGACTACTTATTGTCCATGTTATTCAGGAGGATCTCTCTGGATTAGCTGCACAGAACAATGTAAGTGATACATCATTCTGTTCAGCTTCTCCTTCACTAGTTTATGCTACCCTGAGGTAGGACAACATAAACCTACTGACAGAGTCTCTTTAAAAGTAACATGATGGGACTGATTTAAAAATCTGCTTCCATCAGAAAAGTGTCATTAATAAATCTCTTGGTTTGGGAAACAGTGTATGTTTTTTAAAAGCCAGACAATGTTATTAAATCAGCCCAAATGAATACTAGGGGATAAAAACCACAGGAATAAGATAAACTTTACTGTGGAGTTCCCTCTTATCTATTGATACCACTGAACTGGAGATACGATAGAAACTGCATCAGAACTGCACACTTATATCCTTTTTTACAGCCTCTATGGCCTGCAAGAGTTTCTTGCTTTATTGTTTGACCACAGATCAACAATAGAAGGGAAAAAGCAGACATATCAGTAGAAGGATGCAAGTTTTTAAATGGTTTAGCAAAATTTTACTCAACGTGTCCCACAAGTCCTACAGAAATAAAACTATGAAACTTTTTTGAATTTATGGATCATTTTCACCTCCCAGTCTGTAAGGACAGTTTTCATGTCAGGCTAAATAAGTTTGATTAGTTTTTTTGTATAATTTGTAGACTATTTGTGGGAGAAGCTACATTAAAAGAATCTTAATATTACAGCAACAAAGGTGCAAGTTTAAAGTATAGCTCAAATGTTTTTTATTTATTTAAAAAAGACAATGGGCCACATGTATCATCCGGCGAACGGATGATTTTCGTCGGAAAGTGCCGATTTGCGTAATTTTTTATTTGCAAATGGCCGATTTGCGAATAAAATTTTCGCAAATCGGCACTTTCCGCCGAGTACGCCAGGGGGGCGGAAAGGGGGCGTGTAGTGGGCGGAACGGAGGGCACGGACTCAGAGTCCCCGCGATTTACCATCCGTTCCGCCCAAATGTACGCCGAAAACCTACTCCAGTCCTCAGCTGGCGTAGGTTTTCGGCGGTGCGCACCGGCGCGCACGGGATTTATGTAGAGGCAGTCCGCCTCTACATAAATCTCCGTAGCGCCGGAGCTGCGGGGGCATTTATAAGTCCGGCGTAAAAAACGCCGGACTTAATAAATGCCACCCAATATCTTTAATGTGAATCTAATTTAAACTGGGTGCTAGTATTCTTTTTTTTTAAGTAGGAAAAATACTTTATTCAGCAGAAGTACCATACTTTATACTCCTCAGACATTGCAAATTAATTAGAAATCCTCTGAAACTAAGGGTCCATTTACACAAAAAGATTATCTGACAGATTATGTGCCAAAGATTTGAAGCCAAAGCCAGGAACAGACTATAAACAGAGATCAGGTCATAAAGGAAATCCTGAGATTTTTCCTCTTTTCAAATCCATCCCTGGCTTTGGCTTCAAATCTTTGGCAGATAATCTGTCAGATAATCTATATTTGTAAATGGACCCTTAGGGTTCTATTACAAGGAACGATAATCGGCTGATCGTTAATATAGATTAGAACCTATATTTGTCGGGCGCTGACCCCGCACCGCTACGTGTAATAGTGATGCGTGGCCGGCGACTGACAATATACATTATCTATTCATGCTCCAGGGCTGCTCCTGCGGTCCGTTTCTCCCCGAGTCCTGCGCACTCTAGCTTCAGAGCCGCCTATCAGCTGATAGGCCACTCAACCAATCACAGGCTGCGGCGGTACTGGTCTGTGATTGGCTGAGCAGCCCTGGAGCAGCCCTGGAGTGTGGATAGGTAATGTCCTTGCAGCCCTTGTTAAACGATTATTGGGCCATGTAATAGACCCAGGAAATGAGCGCCGATCTAGCAGATCGGCGCTCGATTACAGGTATTATCGGGCCCCCCTCGGCCTGTCTAATAGTACCCTTAGGTAACTCTAAACACACATTAACCCGCACCACCCCATTCATCCCCAAAATGAAGTTGAATTGTCCTTTACCTTTGTAGACATCCTCTACTCCATACCAGGCCTCAGTGGCCCAATCCCCAGGGGCTTTATTACATCTGATAATGTCTTTACACATATGTCAATAATTTAAATAATTTACTTAGATTTCTTTCAGCTATGTTTCATGAAGCCAGAATATTTGCCAGAGGTTGGATGTTTTTATCCTTTTAATATTTCTTAATGCACAACACCTTCTGTCAAAAGAAAATAGCTTACAAAATATTGACGACCCTTAGGTTAGGGATTAAGAACATTAAGCAGTGTTTCTGCAGACTGATCGGTGACTACCTTGGTTTCCACAGGAAAACAGAAATTAAATGCAGTTACCAGATGTTTTATTTGGCTTTTAAAGTATTTTAGACGAATACATCACACTCAAATTTTCATAATCATCATTAAATGGACACTTTAATTAAAAAACAAACAAAAAACTTCTGATATTTCAGAGAGACAAATTAAAAGTTTTTATTAGTCAGGGTCAGAAGAATGAGCCAGGAAAAGAACAGCATTCTATGTCATGTGACCTAGATGGACTTCAAATGCAAGTCTAGAAAGTCTGGAAATATTTTGGAAGAGGAGGAGTAGGAGCTTGTATTGCTGTCTGTAACATGACTACATACATTTGGCCTCATTTATCAAAACTGTCTAAAACAATTATTGGAGGGGATATATTAAAGTGACACTGTCACCCCCTTTGTGCATTCTGACATCTCTACACAGGTGTAAAGGGTAAATTTAGTGTTTTTCATACCTTATTTTATATGATATGTCATGGTGCTTGTTCAAGTAAAAAGTGTCCTTTTATCAACTGCAGATTGTATTAAGTAGGCGTGGCCTCGCGTCATTAGCACCACTTAGCCCCGCCCACAACGGCACCTTTGGCACCGCCCCCTTGACGCCCATTGGTTGGTCGACATAAAGGGGGTGGGGTCCAAACCTTTTGGCCAGCCTGTTCCAATGACCGGTGAGGGGGCGGGGCCAACTGTGTCGTTGTGGGCAGGGCTAAGTGGCACTAATGCCGCGAGGCCCCGCCCACTTAACACAATCTGCAGTTGATAAAAGATGACTTTTTACTTGAACAAGCACCATGACCTATGATATAAAATAAGGTATGAAAACCGCTAAATTTACCCTTTACACTTATGTAGAGATGTCAGAATGCAAAAAGGAGGTGGCAGTGTCACTTTAAGCCATTTCATAGTAAGATTCTCTTTGTTGCCTATAGCATCCAATCATAGCTCAGCTTTAAGTTTTTATATTGCTCTGGGAAAATCAGTCAGTTCAGATTTATTTGCTTAACCTGCTCTGGCAAAATGAAAGCTGCAATGTCACTGCAGTAAAGACAGTTTTGCTCTTAGACAGGTTTGACAATGTGCCTCAATGTGCCCTGAATGCCAGGGATGAATCCACGTTTAACCCCTTCCCAACCCATGACATACAGTAGTGTTGGGTGAGAGAGCATGGCGCATGCTTGTGAGCCTCTGATAGACCTCAAGGCCTGTCATGCCTAATTTGCCACTAAGGTCTGTCTTTGGCAGACTTTACCAGCAGGATGTTGATCTAACAGATCAATGCAAAGGGCATACATTGCATCGATTTGTATAAGCAGATGAGTTATTGCTTTTAAAAGGCATTTGGTACATATTTGGTATCACTGCATGTGTAATTGTCTTAACTATTAAATTATAACATTCCTGAACCTGCACTGTCATCGACGTAAATGCAAAAAATGGCAGCCTTTCAAAATTGTCAATGTTTGGTCACATTACACACATCTCTTTTCGCAAATGTCATACTCACAAAAACTACTGGTCACAGTGCAAAAATATAATTAGTTCAAACACAGTTCCAAAATATATAAAAATATAGAAGTCAGAACACAGCGATGCAAATATTTTAAGAAAATATTTTGTATAGTACATAGCAAAAACTACCCAAGTTTGATATATTGGATTCACCCTGACATGTACTTTAGAATACACAGCATGTCAGATTTGCTGCTTAGTGAGGAAATTATTGTCCCACAAACTTGCCTAATTTAAAAAAAAATAAAATGTGGGCGTATATTAAATGTAATAATGTGCTACTTTAGGCCATGTTCCCACTCTGTAAGATACCGATTGTGCCAGAAAAGATCATCCTGGCCGGTAATGCATCTTTACTGCTGCTGAATTCGGATGCGAGCGCATTCGTGTGCGCCCGCATCCGAATTCCCTGCTGCACACAATGGAGCGTGTGACCGGAGCTGACAGGGTTTTCTGTGGCCGCTATTCAGTGAATAGCAGCCGCAGAAAACTGACATGTCAGTTTCTTGCTGCGCTGCTAGGATACTATGGGGGAGATTTATCAAACATGGTGCAAAGTGAAAATGGCTCAGTTGCCCCTAGCAACCAATCAGATTCCAATTTTTCATTTTCCAAACAGTCTGTGAGGAATGAAAGGTGGAATCTGATTGGTTGCTAGGGGCAACTGAGCCAGTTTCACTTTACACCATGTTTGACAAATCTCCCCCTATGTGTATACACTCTGGCCAGGATTCCTTAGAAGGCAGCACTACGTAAGTTCCATAGTAATCACGGCCGTTGTTTCAATTATTATTACGAAACGTAGGCAGTGGGAACATGGCCTTAAAGTGTATGTAAATATGTAAGTCTGTCCACACATTGTAAAAAAATATATATATTTTTTACAATGTGTAGACAAATTGCTGTTTTTCCATCCATAGATTTTAATGTAGCACATTATTAGATTCAAACTATGGTCACATTTAAGCCCTATATTACTGCTGTATGTTGCTTTTTATCCTACGTGTGAACAAAGCCTCAAAGATATGCTTTACAGCAAGCACCTTGGACTATGGCACAATACATTCAAGCTGACCATATTCACATCACTTGAAGGCTATGTTCACACTATGTTTTTACCTCTCCGTTTTTGAAAAGGAAAAATGGTGTCCATAATTTTTTCAGTTTTAAATGATGTCCGTCATTTTGCTGTTAGGGCGCCCGTCAGTGAAATGACAGCTGTTGGTGGACTATTTGCCCTTTGGGTGTGTCTTTAATTCAAAGGTCCATTGAATTTAATTGTAAAAACAGTGAAAGGACTGTGAAAAATGAAAAGCTGTATGTGGACAACTAAAAAATAACATCCACTGTTTGCAAAATGATGATTATTTTGACTTTGGCGTTGACAACGTCCATCATTTTATACACTGTGTGCTTTGGACATCCGTCATTTCAATGACTTTAGTGCATTGCATTGAAGTCAATTAATTTGCAGCAATAACGGACGTCTTTTTAAATTGAAAAGGCATCCGCCTTTTCTCTTTTTTTGATGTATGAACATAGCCGGAGAGTTTTCTATGTATATTGAGATCAAAGCATTATGCATATATCGGAGTGACCTTTCCCTATAATCAAGCCTGTGATCATAGTAATAATAGTAAAATTAGAAAAGAACATCATCTAAAATTCTTTAAAATTGTTTCTATGGAGCTGCTGGAGAGAGCCGAGTACAGCACTCAACTCTTTCCGGCGGCTCCATAAAGAATTAATAAAGCTGTGGGTCACATGCCAAGTCGCATCTCTATTTAAAACAAAGGAGCCAGGGGCCGATCTGGAGACTACCAGGGGGCATGGAGGTTGGACCTCTCATGATCTCTTACTTTTCCCCTATCCTTTTTACAAGTTTTAATCGGAAAAGGTGGAGGGAGAATTAAAAGATTTAATTTGTTTGGCAGATATTCAATTTTATTCAAATACTAACTGAGAAATGCAACTCAATATTTACTTCTCTTATTCCAATGGTTCAAGAAATACCCCATATTTGGCCGTAGTGCGTCACCTGACTCATCCACAGGCCTCATACATGACAGAGGCAATGTGAATTTCGGGGCCTCCCTTTATTTTGGATTTAATTTTTTAGCCAGTATATCAA
Source organism: Dendropsophus ebraccatus (assembly GCF_027789765.1). NCBI lineage: Eukaryota > Metazoa > Chordata > Amphibia > Anura > Hylidae > Dendropsophus > Dendropsophus ebraccatus. Next base: position 105,492,216 of record NC_091456.1, read on the forward strand.
GTCACAGAGGCCTGAGGTGTCAAAATATTTTTGCAAGGCAAGTTGACATTTTTATTGATACCATTTTGGGGGACATGTGACATCCTGATCATTAATTACATTTTTTATGTACAAAAAAAACAATTTTGCAACTAATTTTCATTATTTTTTTCCGTCCTTTACTATAAACTACATATGACACATGATCCTTATTTTGTTTAGTTTTTTGGCAGCATATGCTGACTTTTTTAGTAAAACACTTTTCATACATTTGACATTTTGATCGCTTTTTTTTTTGAGTGGGCAGGATTAACAAAAAAATTGTCATCATGGGTATTCATTTATTTTCTATAGCGCTAAAGTGATTGATTAATAGTCGGGGTCATTACGGACATTGCAATACCAAATATGTGTATTCTATTTATAAGGGATTTATTTATTTATGAATAAATTTAATGTGTATTTGTGTAATGTATTTTTTTTTAAACTTTTATATTTTTTTCCCCATCAGGTTATAAGGCCATGTGATCAGCTAATCACATTTATTTAATATATAACAGCGAACGATCTGTGCTGAAATGTATTAAATATGAGCTGTCAGCTCATGTGATCAGGCTCCTGCTAAGCCAGCAACCCAGAGGCACCAGCTGACGTCTGGGTTGCCATGGCTACCTTGGACGCCCGAACTGCTGTAAGCAGTGATAGAGTTAGCCGACTGTGGCATAAATTGGGTTAACGTGGCTCCTCTCCGGGCATTAAGGTGGGAGGAGGCAGTGTGTGGCAGCCACCTCCTGCCACCTGATCGCTGGTGGGTATGACGAGCGATGGAGGGAGCACCTGACGTACTAACACGTCATGATGCGGGGACTACCTACATTCTATGATGTGGCGGTACCTCATTTTGCGCCAAGAGGTTAAAGGGACTCCAACTCACTCTAAACTAAAGTCAGCTATAAGAAGGATAAAGGATGCTGATTCCAAATCTGTAATTTGTACCTTTATACTCCTTTGTATTTCACTGTTGTAAGCCTACAAACTGGGCAGGTTAATGCGTACTGAGGACTACTTAGCACAAGAAAACAATGGAGAGAACTACTAAGACTCCTTCATTTGTGGGCTTATAGCAAAGGAATTCAAGGACATAGGAAGATAAAAAATTGCAGTAATAGAATCAGCATTGTATATTCTACTAATGTACAATCTACTGATAACTTAAGTTAAGCAGTGTTTTGGAGATGACAAAGTCTGCTAATCAAGTAATCAGATGCAGCTGTCAAAGTTGACAGCTGCATCCGATTGCTTGCTGTCAGCCATCCCTAGTGTTTAGTGGGTGGATTGCCCCCCCCCCCCCCCCGGGATGTTGTCCATGAGGAGCGATCCACACATTCGGCACAGGCTGGGGTCTGCGCCGTAATGTGATCCCGGCTCGGCACTCGATTGCTTTCGGCTGCAGCAGCTGAAAGCTATCCAGTGCCTATCTCATAGATATACTGCATAGATCTCAATGAGAGATCAGTGTGCTTATACTAGAAGTCCCCCAGGGGGGCTTCTAGTATAAGTGTAAAAAAAGAAGTGTTTTTATTAATAAAAAGCCCCCTCCCCTAATAAAAGTTTGAATCACCCCCCTTTTCAAATGTTATAAATAAAAATAAACAAATAAACAAACATGTTTGGTATTGCCGCGTGTCGCCCGAACTATTAATTAATCACATTCCTGATCTCGCACGGTAAACGGCGTAAGCGCGAAAAAATCCCAAAGTGCAAAATTGCGCATTTTTGGTCGCATCAAATCCAGAAAAATTGTAATAAAAAGCGATCAAAAAGTCGCATATGCGCAATCAAGGTACCGATAGAAAGAACACATCGTGGTGCAAAAAATGACACCTCACACAGCCCCATAGACCAAAGCATAAAAGCGCTATTAGCATGGTAATAGAGTGATTTTAAGGAACATATATTTGTTAACAATGGATTGAATTTTTTACAAGCCATCAAATAAAACAAAAGTTATACATGTTACATATCGTTGTAATTGTAACGACTTGAGTAACATATATAACAATTTCACCACACATTAAATATTTTTCTGGTCTACAGTGTACTTTATGGAAAATTCAGCCTGTCTGTTAGGACTAGGAATAAACGCTCAGGCCTAACACTGTCATTGCAAAGTACAATTAGTGGCACAAAAAATAAGGGCTCATGTGGGTCTCTAGGTGAAAAAATGGAAGTGCTATGGCCTTTTAAGCACAAGGAGGAAAAAATGAAAATGCTAAAATTTAAATTGGCCCGGTCCTCTAAGGGTTAAGGGACCATTCACATGTACAGGATCTGCTGCAGATTTGATGCTGCAGTTTTTAATGTAACAAAGGGCCCTTTTACCTGGCCCTACACAGCACCCTACGTAAGTGCTTATCATCAAGCATCTTAGCAAGGCTCAACTAATCATGTGGTAGTTGCTGGATTGTTTGTGCAACCTTTTAACTTCATCAAAGTTGGGCCTGTGACTAGATGTGAGGGAGACTAGTGATAATTTCAGCACCCACACAAAAAATTTGATCAGCCAGCAAATTATATTTTCTTATTTGTCAGCTAAACTTGTATCACTGGTGATCTCTCAGAGATGGATTTATATTGATATACATGTTGAACCCATGCCAGTTTCCAGTACCTGAAAGAACACAGCTTGTTAATGTGTTATTGAAGTCTCAGTTTGATAGAAATAAAAAAAAAAAAACACTACTGTGCATGTAATTAATGGTCTGGTCTCTGCAGACCCCTATATGCTGTTCTACATTATCAAGCCTATTGATTATTTAACCAATTTAAAGCAGAGTTATTGACATCCTGAAGAGTTTAGCACGATCGCTGGTGTGAGACGACCAGAGGCGATGGGTTTCAAGGAATCATACATAGTTCAGTGCATTTGTTATGTATCACAAGCAAAGTTTCAGGCCTAAACTAGATTGTATTCTGACAAGGCTATGACAAAAGAAACTGATCCACTGCTCTGCTTTGGTTTGTTTTATATTTTATTGCTATTATAGGCCATGTTCACACATATTATTTTGGCCAGTGTGTCTGTCAGTATTTGTAGCCAAAATCAGAGAAAAACTATAATGGAAAGATTTGTACAGTTTGGCTGCGAACACACAATGTCTATGAAATAACATCCGTGTTTTTTGGTCAGAAAAAAGGCTTTCAAACAGCCAAAAAAAGATGTTGTGTGGTCATGGCCATTTCTGTTTTTTTTAATCCACTCCTGGTTTTGGTTGAAAAAATTCTGTGTGAACATAGCCATAAAGTATATTAAAAATATTTTAAAGGGGTATTCCTCCCATGAGTTAAAAAATTAAATGCTCCCAAACCTAGCTGCTGTTACTCACCAAGTCTCCCTGAGCATTTTGAGCCATCTCCCGTCTTTCACCCAAGAAACTTCTACACAAATTTTTAATAGTTTAGTTGCTGTGAGCTCAGTGTGAGAGAAGAATAGGGAGGGGGCAGTACAGGGAACAGGATGGACAGAGCCATAAGAACAACATAAAGTACAGCTGATAAGTGAGGATGCAAGTTCAGAAGCAGGAGATGGAGGAGAAGAAATCAGTGTGTGAGAAGGAGATGGGGGAGGAGGAAACTGAGACAGAGAGCAGATAAGTGATCATGCAGGGGATGAAGGAGAGGAAGGATGGAGGGAGACATGTAAGAAAGGGATGGGGGAGAGGAGAGCTGAGACGGAGGGCAGATAAGTGATCATGTAGGGGATGAAGGAGAGAAGGGGAAGGGCAGCGTTTAAGTGAACCACACAGTGAATTACATTACAAATGAGCTGGAGCTGCTGTCCTTTGGCAGAGAGCTCTTATTGGAGGAAGAACAGTGTATCACGCGTTCTCTCTCTTCAGTGGGCAGCGTTAGAAGAGCTAATCCCGCCCATTTAAGAGAAGGAGAGAAGGAGGATATGTGATCCCCGACACGGAAGGTTGGGGCCAGGAGCAGGGAGAAATGTCAGAGAGGACTGAGGTCACACAGGCGTGAGGTCACACAGAAAACGGCAAAATGGTGCAGAAGCCAAAAGTTGATTTAACAAAGATAGAAAGCTTTAGGTGAACTATTAGTTAATGCAAAAAAATTATTTTTAGGAGAATATCCCTTTATTAAAGGGGTAGTGCGGCGGTAAAGAATTATTCACAGAATAACACACATTACAAAGTTATACAACTTTGTAATGTATGTTATGTCTGTGAATGGCCCCCTTCCCGGTGTCCCACCACCCCCACCTGTGTACCCGGAAGTGTGGTGCATTATACATACCTGATCCGTGTTGTGCCACAACGTCATCTTCAGTCAGCCGGCCGAACTGTCCCGAGTGCCGGCCGCCCCCTCTTCAGCGTCATCAGATGCTCAGCCGCGATTGGCTGAGCACAGTTATGCTCAGCCAATCGCGGCTGAGCAGCCGATGACGCGGCAGCGGGCGGCCGGCACTCAGGACGGTCAGAGGGATTCGGCCCGGCCGTCCGAAGATGACTTCACTGAATGAAGATCGGAGACGAGTCGGCACGTGACAGGTATGTATAGCGCACCACACTTCTGAAAAGAAGGGAAACAGGGGGCGCTTCCTCGTGTAGTGAAAAGTGGCCAGGTGGATGGAAAGAAAATCTGACAAGGATCCACTCACCTGGATAGGTTGTGCGAATATTAGGCACAACTCTAAATGCAGCATGAAGGGGTGTACTCCGCAGCTATACTGGGGGACATCACCACCGACGGTGGGAAAGACAAATGCAGATGTGTAGTCAACCGACTACAGGACCGAAGACCAAATCCACACCAGAATACGATGAGCGCAGGAGTATACACAATTTACACACGGCGGTGTAACCAGAAGTTATCCAAAAGTAGATGGCGTAATAAGTCAATGTTCTTTTATTGCAACGCGTTTCGGCCCTATATTATCCAACATGGGCCTTTATCAAGCATACAAAAGCAGACACTGCATGAGGTATATATAGGCGCAATTTGATGACATCATGACATCATGTGGGCATTCCGGGTCAATGACCTCAGGAAGTCCAAAAGCAAAGTAAACAAACACAAGCACATGGTCAGCGAATATAAATAAATAAATAAATATACCCATATGGCCCAAATAAGCAGATATAAATACATGCTAAAAATGAATAAAAAATATATATATAAAATATATAATATAAGAAGTATGTATAAATAAATAAATATAAGGAAGGGGTAACAGTCCATGGGTTCATAGAAATCCCAAAGCATACTGCTGTAAGTTCATGATAAAAATACACACAAACATAGCGGAATTGACCAGCACATTGACCAGACTGATGTTTTTTATGTGCTGGTCAATTCCGCTATGTTTGTGTGTATTTTTATCATGAACTTACAGCAGTATGCTTTGGGATTTCTATGAACCCATGGACTGTTACCCCTTCCTTATATTTATTTATTTATACATACTTCTTATATTATATATTTTATATATATATTTTTTATTCATTTTTAGCATGTATTTATATCTGCTTATTTGGGCCATATGGGTATATTTATTTATTTATTTATATTCGCTGACCATGTGCTTGTGTTTGTTTACTTTGCTTTTGGACTTCCTGAGGTCATTGACCCGGAATGCCCACATGATGTCATGATGTCATCAAATTGCGCCTATATATACCTCATGCAGTGTCTGCTTTTGTATGCTTGATAAAGGCCCATGTTGGATAATATAGGGCCGAAACGCGTTGCAATAAAAGAACATTGACTTATTACGCCATCTACTTTTGGATAACTTCTGGTTACACCGCCGTGTGTAAATTGTGTATACTCCTGCGCTCATCGTATTCTGGTGTGGATTTGGTCTTCGGTCCTGTAGTCGGTTGACTACACATCTGCACCACACTTCTGGGTACACATGTGGGGGTGGTGGGACACGGAGAAGGGGGCCATTCACCGACATAACATACATTACAAAGTTGTATTACTTTGTAATGTGTGTTATTCTGTGAATAATTCTTTACCGCCGCACTACCACTTTAATGCTAACTGAGTACTTCATAGTGCATGTGTCTAATAAGCTTTTTTAGAGAAGCACCATATCTAATGTTAGCAGCCTACAAAAGTGAACAAAAACAACATTCATGTTTGTAAATAAAGTTGCGACATTCGCGAATAATTGTCCGTATTTGCGAATATTCGCAAATCGAATGCAAACTATAGTAGCTACAATAGTGGGACTATTACAGAGTAATTTTTGTTCAACTACTGTTGTGACACTGTCAAAGTGTCATGTATTTACCTGGTTGTTCTGCAGCGCGGCAGAGGCAGGCTGACATTTCCATACACGCCCAGCTGGCTGATGCTGCAGATAAGCAGCCTATCATCGGTAGGGGGCAGGAGCGAAGCTGTGCAGGAGCACAGAGCCAATCGCGAGCTGCCAGGCGCTTCATGCAAATCAGGGGTGGTGGATTTAAACAAGCAGCTGAGGTTCCATAGCTGCCAGTGATAGTTTTGCCGTGCTTTACTACACCAGCATTACTCTGTGTTCTGACTCCCTGTGTTCCTGACCTCTGCATTTGTTTCCTGACTTTGGCTTGTTATCTGATTTTGTACCTCGCTCCTGACAGTGTTTCTGACCTTGGCCTGTTTAAACGGTATTCCCTTTGTATTGTGATTTTGTACTGTATTGCTATCTTGGATTTGACCTCTGGCTTGTTTTCTGACTGTGATTTTGGTTCTGATTTGTGGTTTATACAGTACGTACCTGGCTGGTTTGACTTGGACTGCTGACTTTTTTCCTTGTCTGGCCCTGCACTTAGCAGCGTAGGGACTGCCGTCCAGTTGGGGTCTGCCACCTAGGGCAGTACGTCCAAGTAGGTAGAGACGGTGGGCTGGGTTCAGTTAGGGCTCACTGATCCCCTACGGACGTGACACAAAGATTGGAAAACAACAAATTTTAAAAAATGTTTATCAGCCGGTCAATCATTCAATTTTCAGCAGTGACATAAATAACATAAACTTTCTAATTGACCATGTTAGGGTCCTGTCAGGAACCGGACAGCAGGACAAGACAAGACAGTGAGCCCTGACGCTGAACCCACCAACTGACCCTACCTACTTGCCACAGTCCACCCTAAGATGGCGGCGAGCAACTGGGCGGCGGTCCCTGCACTAGCTAGGTGGGACACAAAGACAGACAAAACACAATAAGGAATAGTCCACAGTCCGGGTCACAACAATCGGGCAGCAAAAGTACAAAATCACAAACCAAAAGGCATAGTCAAAGTCCAGGCAATATGGTCAGGGCAGGCAGCAAGCAAGGGAGGTCAAGGAATAAGGCAAAAGATCAGAGAATACAAATACACCGAGGATACAAGCGAGCAGAGACAAAGTCAATAACCAGCAATGATAGCACAGCCTGAGGTTAGTTATATAGGAGGCTAGGGTTCTGGTCCTGAACGTAATTGGACCATCCCCCTGATCTCCACACAGACACCTGAGAACAAAACAGAACCACTGACAGGAATACTAGTCAGTCACAGCAGAACCAAAACACAGATTAACCATAACATGGCCAGACAGAATTCAGCAGGTGAATACGGGTGTGTCTCCCAACCAAGGTGAGCATCTAAACCAGTGTTCACACACTGCAAAAACAAAACACAGAATACAACAAAATCAGCGCCTTCTCAGCCGCACAGCACGAGCCGAGGGGTGCATAATGCTCCGCAGAGATACCATCCTGACAGGTCCATTTACACAGAAAGATTAAAGACTTGAAGCCAAAGCCAGGAACAGACTATAAAAAGAGATCAGGTCATAAAGGAAAGCCTGAGATTTCTCCTCTTTTCAAATCCATTCCTGGCTTTGGCTTCAAATCTTTGTCAGATAATTTGTCAGATAACACATTCCATTCCCCCTTCAAGTACTTCTCTGCAAGGATGTTGAAGCGTCTAAAGAAGTCTGACCCTCTTCAGGGTTTGGCCAGTGGCAGCAGGAGGAGTAGCAGTCAAGGGGATGGAAGTGGTGAAACACGGGGTTGTGGTAGTGGCAGGGCCGTATTTACCACTAGGCACCCGTGGTCCGGTTCCTACGGCAGCACCTTGCAGGGGGGCAGCACCAGGGAGCAGGGGGACAGAAAAAACTAATTTTTTTGTTTTTATTTTTTTAGTTTCCCTCCTCCCATTCAGACTTGCCAGTAAATCTGGTGTCTTTTCCAGGGGGGTGGGGGGTATGGTGGTATTGGTCAGGTCTGGTATTGCCAATAGGTGCGTGAAGATGGGGCGTCTTCAGGTTTAGTGCCTAGGGCAGCAGCAGCTGTTAATACAGTCCTGGGTAGTGGTGGTCCTAACAGGCTTGGACGAAGGTTGCAGCTCCCAGTAAGAACCAGTGGTCAGGTAAATACTAGACAGGCTGTTACTGTTGAATGGATCCTCCAAATTTTCAGCTCCATGCTTTTGAAAAGTTCGGTTTGATCCGGCGAACTCTCGTGAAGTTCGGATTCGTACGAACCGAACCTAAAACAAACCTTGCTATTATGGCTGAATAATTGCAGCTACAATAGTGGGAGTCTGATAGGGTATAGTTTTGTTTAGTTGCAGTTGCTATTACAATGAAAAAAGTGGAAAAAATCAAAGTGCAAAAATTGTGAAAAAAAATTAGCCAAGGTGTAAGTGATTACACAGGACTAGAGATGAGTGAATAGCAATTGCCGACAATAATACTGCACCCTGTAATAGTTAATATCTAATAAAGCTATTTTCATTGTTCAATAGCATAATTAAAACGAATTAATTCTTTTGCAATGAAATATACTGTTAATAAAAAAATAAATATATAAATAAATGTATATATAGATTTTTTAGATCATTTATTTAAAAAAACGCATGGGGTTCCCCCTATTTTCATAACCAGCCGGGTTAAAAACCAAGCAACAGCAGCCTAGTAACACCAGGGTGGGAAGGGCCATTTGTTTTGGCCCTCCCCAGCCTAATATGGGGGACCACTGGCTCTTCCCAGTACCTCTGGTGGCATTGGGTACTGGGGTAATAATGGGGGGGGTTAGTGTTAGCCATTTTATACCGGCTTCCACTACTAAGTCTATATAGTAAAAAAATAAAGACAAGACACCAGTGAAAAATATTTTTTGTTCAAATAAAAACACCCCTACACCCTTTGTTGACCATTTTATTAAAAAAAATCCAAACAACCGCTTGTCATCGACGTAGTCCACCAAATCCGCCGTAATCCACAGGATACTGATATCTGAAAAACAAAAAGGGAGAAACACACAAAAAAAACAAACAGGAGCACAACACCCATCATTGTGAGCGGTGTTGTGCACCTTACAGTATGCAGCATCTTTACAGATCGCTGCTTACAGTGTGGCACCCAAGGGGTTAAAGGCGGATGCATTGCATCGCCCTTAACCCTTCGGGTGCCATACTGAACAATCTGACCCCCAGGGGGTTAAGTAGGGGTCCCCACTTAACCCCTTGGGGGCCACACTGATGTTAGACTGCACCCATACCAGCAAGAAAGGGGTTAAGTGACCCCCCTTCCTTGCTGGGATCGGTGCAGGGTAGGGGGGAGAGCTTTCTACTCACCCTCCCAGGTCTTCTCTCTTCTGTCTTCTCTCTTCGCTGGTCCCCAGCACACTGAGCTCAGTGTGTTGGCTCCAGCTCTTCATATGTCCGCTCAGCCAATCAGCTGGGCGGACATATAAATCTAAATGTTTCTTCTAATTTTGTTTTTGTGATAAAAAAACAATTGCATAATTAGAAGAAACATTTGCTGTTTTAATTAAAGTATTAATTATTACATTGAACTGTATTATCGGCAATAGTAATTGCCAGCATTAATACAGCTTCCTGTAATAGTTAATATTTAATTAATAAAGCCCCTTTTTTTCTAATAAAGCTATTTTCGTTGTAAAGTAGCATAATTAAAATGAATACATGCTTTTTCAATTAAATATACTGTAAATAAATATATATATATATATATATACACATACATTTATTTATATATTTATTTTTTTATTAACAGTATATTAAATTGCAAAAGCATTGATTTATTTTAATTATGCTTTTGAACAACGTAAATAGCTTTTTTAAAACGAAACTTTGTTTTATTAATTAAATATTAACTATTACAGGGAGCGGCATTATTGCCGGGGATCACTAACCCCGGTAATACCGTTCCCTGTAATACTGCTTTCCTGCTTTCCCAGATGCATTCCAGAGGTGTTTGCATCACTTTCTAAAGATGTCTTGGACTTGGTGACCTCAGATCACACATCTTGATATTCACAGAAAACCAGGATACAAGGGATTATAGGAGTAATAATCCCTTCTATCCTGGTCTATTCTGTGATTTTATTTGTTATTGTTATTTTAACCAGATTCGTTATGAACCTTTTGCAAAGTTCGTAACAAATCTGGTTCGTTGTGGTTCGGTTTGCTCATCCCTACCAGCAATCATCTGAAGGGTCCTCAGTGTTCTCCATTATTTTGCAGGGATTTGCCACTCATATGGGAAAAAAACTGTCTGGTTATATGTGATATTAGGCCAGATTTCTTTAAATGAGCGCTCAGCTCGAGGCCATTAAAAGAAGGCAGAACAAAGGGCGACAGCGCTCCATAGCGAGGATCAGAGGGATAAGGTGCAAGGGGATTAGGGGTGCAAGACAACCCTCACCTGGTATGGTTGTGCAAATGTGGAGGCACAACACTCTTAAACACATGGATCACGAACTGCAGCCACTCCCGGTATCCAAAGGAAAGCACAGAACGAAACACCTCCAACACCAAACTACACGGATCATGGGGCGCAGGTCCAACTTAAGATCAAGGCAGGGATATGGGATAAAAATATTTTATTGCAGAGACTCACAATGAATTTAGGAATGACTCCGCTCACCCAGCAGTCAAGTTTACGGGCTGGTGAGTTGCTTGACATTGGATGTTGCAGGGTTTTATCACTTACATGGGAAGAAATTGAAACAAGGGATTATGGTAGTGGCAATCATAACAGGCTTGGTTGAAGGTTGGAGCTCCCAGTAGGACCCAGTGTAAGGTGAATACTAGCCATACTAGCATTGCGGAAAAGATATTTTAAAGTCCCAGCTCTGATGCAGTCAGTAGTCAATCCAGGAGCCAGCAATCATCAGATGGGTCATTACAAAGCAGTGCCAACACAAATCTGTGCTAAGGGCAGGATGTTTCCTCTTCTCCGTCACCTGTTGTGTCTCTGGTCAGGTCAGGTCCCTTACATCTACCTCTGCCTCCTATATATGGACCCGGGGGCATGGCCGGCGTTAGGGGGGGGGCAAACAGGGCACTTGCCTAGGGCCCCCATCCCCCGGGGGCCCCCTACGGCAATTACATAATGTTTCAGGGGCAGGAGCACAGTGGGAGCGTCCTGCAGCGTCTGTGAATGATCCCTGGCTACAGCTATCAGGGGTCACACAGAGGCTACAGGACGCTCTGCTCCGGTGTGCTGCTCCCCTCTCCCCCTCCCTCCAGCTTCACTACACCATGTGACCTCCCCTGTGTCACATGGTGTAATATTACAGCAGTCGGGACATGGAGGAGAGGGCTGCAGTGTGAGGATCCCAGCCTGCTGCATGGACATGTGTGGATGCACCACTACTCCCAGCATGCTTCTAGAGGTAGTAAGTATACTGTGTATGTAGTGTGTAATGTGTATGAGGGATGAATGTAGTGTGTGTTACATGTCATGTGTATAGTGTGTGGACTGGATGGGTTGGATCTGTATAATGTGTTTTCATGGATGTGTTAGTGTGTGTGTGTGTGTGTGTGTGTGTATATATATATATATATATATATATATATATATGAGCACTGCTGACTCCATTGTCCAGCAGAAGTGTAGAAGTGAATGTACTGTGTATAGGAGCTGCAGCCATTCTCTGGCCTCACCAGTCCTATGTAATTGCTGCAGGTGATCACTGAGGCCGGTGATTGGCTGCAGCTCCTATGTATAGTGTATGATGATGTCACTAAGGTAATACTGTGTATTTTATTGAGAAAAAATAAGGTGATATTCTAACCTTAGGTGGTGGTCACTCTATGGGGGTAATATTAGTCTGTATATAGAGTCATTAATGCCATAAAGTTACCACCACATAATGATACTATATACACTATACAGACCAATATTACTGCCATAGACTGACCTCATATTGGTCAGTATATAGTGCATATATAGAGTCATTATGTGGTGGTCACTCTATGGCAGTAATATTGGTCTGTATATAGAGTCATTATGTGGTGGTCACTCTATGGCAGTAATATTGGTCTGTATATAGAGTCATTATGTGGTGGTCACTCTATAGCGGTAATATTGGTCTGTATATAGTGTGTATATAGTCATTATGTGGCGGTCACTGTATGGGGGTAATATTAGTCTGTATATAGAGTCATTAATGCCATAGAGTTACCACCACATAATGACTCTATATACACACTATACAGACCAATATTACCGCTATAGAGTGACCACCACATAATGACTCTATATACAGACCAATATTACTGCCATAGAGTGACCACCACATAATGACTCTATATAGAGACTAATATTACTGCCATACAGTGACCACCACATAATATTGGTCAGTATATAGTGCATATATAGAGTTATTATGTGGTGGTCACTCTATGGCAGTAATATTGGTCTGTATATAGAGTGTATAGTGTCATTATGTGGCGGTTATGGTGTGGTGCTAATATTGGTCTGTATATAGTGTATATAGTGTCATTATGCGGTGGAAGAAAACACATAGTGTGTTTTCTTCAATAACAGTATGGAGGTAATATTTGGCCCTGATATAGTTTTTTAATCATTTTTTTAAAACAAAGCATATGAATAGTTTTTGTGTTTACAACACTAGCTGCAGTCCTGGCATGTATAGTAGCTGCAGTCCTGGCATGTATCGGCAGTCCCGGCATGTACAGTAGCGGCAGTTCCGACATGTACAGTAGCTGCAGTCCCAGCATGTACAGTAGCGGCAGTCCTGGCATGTACAGTAGCGGCAGTCCCGGCATGTAGCGGCAGTCCTGGCATGTATCGGCAGTCCCGGCATGTACAGTAGCGGCAGTCCCGACATGTACAGTAGCTGCAGTCCCGGCATGTACAGTAGCGGCAGTCCTGGCATGTACAGTAGCGGCAGTCCCGGCATGTAGCGGCAGTCCTGGCATGTATCGCAGTCCCGGCATGTACAGTAGCGGCAGTCCTGACATGTACAGTAGCGGCAGTCCCAACATGTACAGTAGCTGCAGTCCCGGCATGTACAGTAGCGGCAGTCCTGGCATGTACAGTAGCGGCAGTCCCGGCATGTACAGTAGCGGCAGTCCTGGCATGTACAGTAGCAGCAGTCCCAACATGTACAGTAGCGGCAGTCCCGGCATGTACAGTAGCGGCAGTCCCGGCATGTACAGTAGCGGCAGTCCCGGCATGTAGAATAGCGGCAGTCCCGGCATGTAGAATAGCTGCAGTCCCGGCATGTAGCGGCAGTCCTGGCATGTAGCGGCAGTCCCGGCATGTACAGTAGCTGCAGTCCCGGCATGTAGCGGCAGTCCCGGCATGTAACCTTCTGAACTAACGCAATGTGAGTAAGGGCCTAATACACGGAGCGAAAATTGTCCAAATCCGGACGATATCGCTCTGTGTAATAAAGACTACAGTCATTATTAGTCAGTGATTGGCGCTCACTTCTCCGGAATATCAGGCCGCGTAACACGGCCCTTAAAGTGGCCGTACACTTCCAATAACTGCTGGCTGAACAGTCCTTCAGAAGACAATTATCTCTCCCATCTGGCCCCATCCTCCCCATACACAGGAATGTTCTGCACAGATGAGTGCTCCTGTGTTCTCTATAAGAGGGATAAGCTCTATCCAGACAGATCTGATGGCGGCTTATCTCTCTGAGAACAAAGAGGTTGGATGTTGATTTTCCATCATGCCCGACCCCTTATGTCCACTGATGTCATCTGTCAGACTGTCCACAGAGCCCCATACACCTTACACTGATGGCCGAACCCACCACGAGCAGCAGGTACCACCAACAAAAGTGTAAAATGTATGGGGACCTTAAATTATTGCTACAATATTTCAGCATATGGGGCCCCACCTTTAACTTTGCCCAGGGCCACATTTAGTCTAAAACCGGCCCTGCCCGGGGGAAAACACCACCACCGCTGAGACAAGAGTGGCTGTATGAAGACATCACCACAGCACTACTCCAACAACCAATCTACAGTAATTGGGATAAATGGACAACAGGCTAAGTTGATTGCCCTGTATTTCTTTTATTACATTTTTAAATATAAAAATAACTAAATACAAAAATAAACATACCATTTCTTAACTGAACAAAATAATAAAAATTAACAAAACCTAATGAACCACTCCATAAGATAAGGGTAAAACCGGTGCATCCCTACACTCATTCCTCCCCATTAACATCCTATACAATCTACATCTACAATATAGTCTAATTTTTTTTTAACTACTACTAAACATAACATATTAAAAAACCATATACACTGCTATATACAATACACTACTATAAATGCCCCCCCACCCCCGGCTGAGCTTATTGCCCTTCAGTTTCCCCCCTGTTCCAGTTAGTTAGCCATTTAGGGACCTGATGGTTTTTGCACTACCGGGATGGAGAGTGCCAAGTCGCTATTTCTTTGCCAACAAGGCTATTCCATCTCTGCACGCATACCTGCAGAAGAAGGATGGCGACTCTTTGGAGCTCTCTGTTTTGCATTGGGTGCACATAAGCGCGGACCTCCAGCTATGGCCAGGGGCAGTATATGTCCATGACTGCACACTGGATAACAGTCCATCCAGGAGAGCTGCAGTGGCAGCAACAAGAAATGGTTGTGGACTGCAACAACATCTGCTGATCTGTCATTTTCCAATGCAGTGGACTTCATCCCTCCATATGTTGGATCGTCTGTACCAACAGAGATAGGCGGATTTACGCAGAACTGCAATTTCTAGGTGATCCATTGGCAGATGATGCGTGATTGGCAGATGATGCCATTCTGCTGTACCATTTGAGGTAGATCCTCTGTTGATCAGCTGCAACACTCGAGTCTTCCTCTGTCATCAGCTGAAATTACAGATTGAGTCCTACTTGGAGTCACCCTTGCCCCTAAATGTTTTTGACCTGGTGCAGTTTTGGGCAGAAAAGGTTTGTGCTGACCCCGCTGTCCTACCCAGCCAGCAGCGTGGCATCTGAGAGTGCATTTAGTGTGGCAGGGGCCATTGGAAAACCCAGGAGGACGAGGCTGTCTTGCCCCAGTGTGAAGAGGCTGACTCTTATCAAATTGAACCAAGCCTAGATAGGACTGGATTTCACCACCCCCATGCCTAATGTTAAGGACTAAAACATCAGCCAGCAGTCAGCTACCCGGAACTTGCCTATGTCTCTCCAAGAAAAGGGCTCACAAAAATATTTGTATTTACATTTTTTACATATATCAAGTAATGTTCCCCCTTTACACCCCCAATAAACGATAATCCTGACTATGTGTGTGTAAAATACACATAGTCAATTTGCATACTTTTAAAGAACCCCATCTTCAGATTTACTTCCCACAGCATCTCAATGCCTTGAAAAAGTGAACAATGCAACCTATGCTCCAAAAACAGTATTATCCAGGCACAAATCCCGATGACTATGTTTCTCAAAGATTACATTTCCCTTCTTGTT
Source organism: Dendropsophus ebraccatus (assembly GCF_027789765.1). Classification (NCBI taxonomy): domain Eukaryota; kingdom Metazoa; phylum Chordata; class Amphibia; order Anura; family Hylidae; genus Dendropsophus; species Dendropsophus ebraccatus. Next base: position 105,507,961 of record NC_091456.1, read on the forward strand.
ACCATAGCCATGGGGTTTTTATTCACTGACACTTGTGACAAGGAATAGTATCATTCATGTCCCATTTTTATAGACACGCATGGTGACTGGCTGATAAATGTTCTTGGGGTTTTTACAATATCACCATGGTAGTTAGATGTCGCACAATGGGCACTTATTGTGTGAGTTTTTAATGGCTCTCGTGGTTTCTTGAGTAGTATAAGCCTATAAGAACAGTATGTGAGGGAGTATATATTATGGAGGATGGTGTCCTCTAACTGTGACCTAACAACATTCTAAACCTACTACCAGTGGCAATCTGTTTCTGAAAGGGAGGTTACCTTGACTTATTTAAAGTGCATTCACACATTAATGGTAGAGAGAGCCAGATAAATTGAGAGGGAGCCAAATAAGTTATTTATATGAGGGATAGTGCCACTACTAGTGCCTCAATAGGCAAGCCATGGATGTAATCTAATGAAGGGATTTACTGGGAATAGGAGGGGTTGGATACTTGTACAAAGGTTTGAATGAGTTTTATGTGGATTTTAATGTGTTTTGCAATATTTGTGTTCTGTGTTTTCTCAAGACAATACAGTAAAGATTTACATAAACCGACTATCCAGTAATCCAGGAACTCCACTGAGCACTAAACAGTGGGTTAACCACAGCACCCACACACTGGTTTGAATGTACACTGAATTCACAGCACCCTATGACTGATAATAGACATTGGTTTCAGAGAACCCACCGACAATTTATGCAAAATGTACAGCAGCCACTTACTGATAGTGGACACTGAATTCACAGCACCACTGACTGATAATTGACACTGTTCTCACAGCAGCCACTGTGATAATGTACAGAATTATTTGTAAAGTGTAAAACATCTTAAAGGGGTAGTACGGTGCTAAGAAATTATTCACAAAATAACACACATTACAAAGTTATACAACTTTGTAATGTATGTTATGTATGTGAATGGCCCCCTTCCCGTGTTCCCCAACCCCCGCCCGTGTACCCGGAAGTGTAGTGCAGTATACATACCTGATCCGTGTCGACCGATCAGCTGCTCAGCCGCGATTGGCTGAGCATAACTGTGCTCAGCCAATCGCGGCTGAGCACAGTTATGACGTGGCAGAGGGGGGGCGGCGTGAGGGACGGCAGGAGTGGGTCGGCCGGCCTCCCAAAGATGACGTCTTTGACGGGGTCGGTCGACACGGATCAGGTATGTATACTGAACTACACTTCCGGGTACACGGGCGGGGGTCGCGGAACACGGGAAGGGGGCCATTCACATACATACCATACATTACAAAGTTGTATAACGGCAGGAGTGGGTCGGCCGGCCTCCCAAAGATGACGTCTTTGACGGGGTCGGTCGACACGGATCAGGTATGTATACTGAACTACACTTCCGAGTACACGGGCGGGGGTCGGGGAACACGGGAAGGGGGCCATTCACATACATAACATACATTACAAAGTTGTATAACTTTGTAATGTGTGTTATTTTGTGAATAATTTCTTAGCGCTGCACAACCACTAAGGATCTAAATCTGTATATTCTTGAGGAAAGAGAACAGGAGGACATGATCAAAACCTTTAAATATGTTAAAGGACTATATGGTTGAGGAAGAGTTTTCAACATAAAACTAAACACAAGAAAAGGACATGAACTGAGGTTAGTTAGGGAAAAGATCAGAAGCAACATAGGAAAATATAATTTAACTTAAAGGGAACCAATCACACTAAAATTGGGCATAAAGGTAAGGAAACGTGCTGGTACATCAGCCAGCACGCTTCCTAACCATCCCCCCGTCACATGAATATTCAGCCCCCAAAGTTAGTTTAATCGTGTCCCGCGCTCATGCAAATTACCATACAAGTAGTCACGGTGGGCGGGAGGGCTGTTCGAGTAGTCACGGTGGGCGGGGTCTTCATCAAGTAGTCACTGGGTCCTGGGCCGGCCCCTGCGCTGTAATCACGCCCTTCCGGGCTTGTTGTAAAGCGGTGCCTGGTGACGTCACCAGGCGCCGCTTTACAACACACCCGGAGGGGCGTGATTACAGCGCAGGAGCCGGCCCAGGACCCAGTGACTACTTGACGAAGACCCCGCCCACCGTGACTACTCGAACAGCCGTCCCGCCCACCGTGACTACTTGTATGGTAATTTGCATAGAGCGCGGGACACGATTAAACTAACTTTGCGGGCTGAATGTTCATGGGACGGGGGGGACAGGGGGATGGTTAGGAAGCGTGCTGGCTGATGTACCAGCACGTTTCCTTGACTTTATGCCCAATTTTAGTGTGATTGGTTCCCTTTAAAGTGTCACTGTTGTTATAACTTTCAAACCCTAAATCAACAGTTGTTGTAAAAATAAGGCAAGTTTGCAATTTACAGTCATCATTATTATTTTTTATTTATCATGGAAAACTCGCCACTTGCCGTGTTTCCCAGGTTATCTGCATGCTCACAGAGAAGGCAGTCATTTGATTGATAGACGAATTGAGAGGTGACACTCAGGCCAGACTTTATGGGTGTAGACTCTTTTTTTTTAACCAGCACAAGACTAAAAATCTGCCTTCAGGAGACTGGACCTGGATTTTTGGTAAGTATTGCTTCGTTTTACAGCATGAAAACAAAAAAAAAAATAAAAAAAATAATCAATGTAAATTGCAAACTTGCTTTATTTCACATCTACTGTTGACTTAGAATTTGAAGGTTATAACGACAGCGACTTTAAAGAGTAGTAAATATTTGGAACAAACTTCCAGCATATGTGGTTGGTAAATGTAGAAGAACTAAATGCAAACATGCCTGGGATAAACATATATCTAGCCCAAGATAAAAATAAAAGGCAGACTAGTAAGAACAGGTGGTCTTTTTCTGCCAACAATTCTCTGTTTCTATGTACACATGTGATGTCTCCAAGGGGTATTTGCTCTGTCTTTACACTGATTTTATTTTGTGAAGTAGCATATGGTCATTGTCTTGTAGCACTTTGTAATTACAGTGGTGCCTTGGATTACGAGCATAATTCGTTCCGGGACCGCGCTTGTAATCCAAATCCACTCTTAAACCAAAGCAAATTTTCCCATTAGAAGTCACTAAAATGTAAACAATTGGTTCCACACCCCCCCAAAAAATGATTTATTATTCTGAATAACATGTAAAACAAATGAAACAAACATTCAGAAACAGCAGAATATGTGATATTATAAGTTACTGTACAGTAATGGAGAGGATGGGAAACACAAGGGCGGACAGAGACTGCAGGGAGCATGAAGGAATAAGCAGGACAGATGTGGGCACATACATGCAGCACTCTGTCCGGGGAGAGAGGGGTTACAGCTTAAGGCTGGGTTCACACTACGTATATTTCAGTCAGTATTGTGGTCCTCATATTGCAACCAAAACCAGGAGTGGATTAAAAACACAGAAAGGCTATGATCACACAATGATGAAATTGAGTGGATGGCCGCCATATAACAGTAAATAACTGCCATTATTTCAACATAACAGCCGTTGTTTTAAAATAACAGCAAATATTTGCCATTACATGGCGGCCATCCACTCAATTTCAACATTGTGTGAACAGATCCTTTCTGTGTTTTAATCCACTCCTGGTTTTGGTTGCAATATGAGGACCACAATACTGACTGAACTATACGTAGTGTGAACCCAGCCATAGAGAGATAACCCCACAGTCCTGTCCCCTGATGTGAGCCCCAGCCTGAAGTGAATCTGCTATGATTTGGAAGGTGGGGGAGACTTCCTGGGTCAGAGTACAGTGCTGTAGACTATGCTATACAGACCATGCCCCTCCTCCACTCGCGCTCCCACTCAGTACAGGGAGCTCTTAAACCAAAGCAATGCTCTTAAACCAAGTCACAATTTTTAAAAACTGTGAGCTCTTAAACCAAAACGCTCTTAAACCAAGTTACTCTTAAACCAAGGTACCACTGTACTTATTTGAATAGGGCATACTTGGAATAGAAATTTTAAGAAACACTGTTCACATGAGTTGTTCACATCACATTTTGACTGTAAACCACAGGTATACATTGAGATACTGTAAAAAGGAGTTTTAAAGGGGTTATTCACTTCAGAGCAAAAAAAAATGAATGCTAGCTAGTCTTACTCACCAAGTCCCCCTGAGTATTTTGAGCCTTCTCCTGTCTTTCTAGCTGCTGCCATTCCTGAGTTACAAGTTTTTCTAAAAGCGTATCTATAACCAAGATAGAAAACTACATTTCCCATCATGCATTTCCCTGATTGGTCCATTTGCGTACTCGCCCACTTAGCTTTTTTTCCTGCCCACTGCTGTCATTACTATTGCACAGTAAACACAGGACTGTTTTTTCTCTGATTTGCATCACATCACCCCAATATGTATTCTATAGTAGCTGATGATGTAGCAGAGCTGACAAGCATATGGTTTAGCTATGTGCTCCATAACGGGCATCTGTTTACCAGTGGGGGGGGGGCAGTGTAGGGTTAGATCTCTGTTTGCTGAGATAAATGAAAATATTATAGTTCCCTCCAGACTCTAAGAACATCCTAAACAATTACAATATGAATGAATGAAAAGGTTTAGCCCACAGCTGCGTAAAAAATTGGATTTTGGAGATATCATGTTAAAAATATTGGTAACAAAAATGCTAAAACCACGCCGAAGCATTGGTTTTCATATTACAGAAACCTAGGCTCAGGGACACATGTAAGTCTATGGAAGCAGCACAGGTGCATGGAGATTATGCAGATGATGTCTCTTGGAGGCAGAGTTTTTAAGTGAATAGACAGCTAACCCATGCCCCAGAGAGGAGATCACATGTTCTGTGACTACAAGAAGGGGGGAAGGGGGAGCTGAGTGTGGTCAGAGTGGACCAAGAGTACAGGATTTTAGACATCCAGAGTGGATAAGAATAAGAAAAAACAAGGAAAGGGTGCAAGTTAAGTTATTACAGTGTGTCTGCAAGGTAGCAGTAGTTTTCAATAAAACAAATGCAGTCTACTAGGCTATTTGTTTTTTGCAGGTACACACCTTATATGCGGGAAAGAAATTGTAGTATACCATGTAAATGTAATACTGCAGCCAGTCACTGGCCTGAGTGGTCACGTGACATACCTTCAATCAGTTTCATGTGCACAATGTACAAGAAGACATCATCGCAGCGGGCATCACCCCCCCCCCCCCCCCCCCCCACACACACACACACACACCCACCCCTGTGTGCTTGTATATTATAGATAAATTACAGGTTTTATATGTGATTATTGTCATGGCCAGGGCAGGCTTTTCATTCTCTATTGTTCCCATTATTTTGCTTCTTACAGATTACAGACTGGCTCAAGGCTGTTAAACTGTGTGACAGAAGTTTGCATTGCAGGAAAGTTTTCTTTTACATCTGGTAGGAATTTATTTGTTTCTGTATGGAGTCAAGAGCGTACCTATTAACAGTAGGGCCATACAGGAATCTCTTTGAGCTATATTATGTTTACATGATGATACTGTCCTCTGTGTCGCATATATGTTCGCAGACTATCTAAATGGAATGCCATGTGTATGTAGAGGTACGGGCCACATTTACTTTAACAGACTGAATGTAGCCAATTTAGGACTATGTGCAGGCTATTTCCTGCACGCCATGCATGTGAATCAGACTAAATACATGTATATATGTGGAGAATGACCTAAATGTACTCGCTGTTTGACTATGTTTTGCTGTTAAGGTCTGTGGGGCTCATGCCTGTACATCCTATATAAACAGCTCATGTATATGTGACACAGAAGGCAAAATTGTTATGTAAATGCAACCTAATACAGTCTCCAGATTTTTTTCCGTGTGGAAAATTTTTTCTCTAGTTTGTTTTGTAATAGTAAGATTATATCTGTATAATTATTTCTCTTACAGCTTCTTTTCCAGAATTTTAGCTGTGAAATGCAGTTTTGTCCAGTATATCTCGCCTCATTTGATATATTGTTACACAGAATTCCCTTGTATCTTGCTGTAGTCATAATTTTCAGCAATTTACCAATACCACTTGAGAATTTTCTTCTTAATTTGTTGGGTCAGTATGCTTATCACATTTAATTTTATCACATTGAATTTAATTCACATTTATTCTTGTCTTCTACATTCTTTATAATTAGGGCTTTATACATGTAATTATCTGGTTATGGGTACCCTCACACGTACAGAGTTTGCAGCAAAATCCACTGCAAATCCATATACTGTGAAGTTCTATGAGGTTACATATCCGCAGCAGAATTTTCATTCTGCTGCAGATATGTAACCCGACCTCCCGCAGCCCACAGCCCCAGCCCCGGAGCATACATTACCTGCTCAGCGCCCCGGCTGTGTGTGAGGCTCCCGCCTCCCCTCGGTCCCTATCAGGCAATCAGGACTGAGAGAAGCCGGGAGCCTCACACACAGCCGTGGTGCCGAGCAGGTGATGTATGCTCCGGGCTGGGGGCTGCGAGCTATGGGGGCAGGTGGCTGGGGGTTAAAGGGGCCGGATTACATATGCGGATATGTAACCCCATAGAACTTCACAGTACATGGATTAGCAGCGGATTTTGCTGCAAACTCACAGCATGAAATCTGCTGCGAATCGGGTACGTGTGAACGCACCCTGAAACCTATTTTGCCAGTATTGCATTCTACTATTATATATTATTATTATCATTTTTCCTATACAGCCTATGGGGGAAATTTATGCGGGAAATTTTTTAGGACTTTGCGCCTATTTTAAGGGAAATAATTGGATTTTTCGCCCAGTTTTGGTCTAAGTTCTATTTATGAACCAGTATTTCGACAGGCGAATATTTTTTAGATGCAACTTTTTTTTTAATCTGCCTGTTTTGAGTATTCACCCAAAAGTTTGCATAATCCGGGATAAGCGGCCAATTTATCATTTGCAGTCGCAGAAACAGATGCAGGCTTACGTCTGGTCAGTACCAGGTGACTATGCTTGAGCAAATTTTGCAACTTTTTGTGTGACTTTTTACTTAGATACATTCACTATGGCAGTGCTACATGTCAATAAATCAGTCACAAGATATTGGAACAAAATACACTCCAATACCCATTGGAATAGTTGCACACATTAGACTCCTTAGTAAATGTCCCTCATTGTCTTTTATATTTTCAGGGAAATCTAAAAGAGATGAGCGAATACGATTAGATCGAGTAGGCATTAGATCAAATATTGTGGTATTCGAAAGTTTCAAATTAAATCGAGTAGTGAGGCGAATTCGAAAGCCCTCCCATCGCAGTTGGCGCTTTTTTTTAATCCAATCACTATGCAGGGAGGCCGTGAGGGACCCTAGGAGTACAGACGCAGTGCGGAAACGGCGTCTACCCTCATTGGATGGCTGAATCATATGACCTTGAATCTTAAATATTTGGCTCCCGCCTCTTGACCGCAGATGAGCTTTCAACCTAGCCAGGGAAAGATCTTGCAGCAGGGAAAGAGGTTTTAGTAGCGTTTTGGTTAGGCAGGCTTACTACAGAACCCAAAAGGCCTTTTTAGGGCTAAGATCAAGCGAAAAAAGTCATCTCTGAATCAAAAGCACTTGAAGTGCTAAGAAATAGATGATATAACAGCAGCATCAGCATCAGCAGGTGTATTCACTCCAGTACCCTGTGTGTACAAGTGACTTATAGTGTCCCTGTTTAACACCACTAAGGGCACGTTACATATTATTCCAGTAGCCCACTAAGGGCACTTGATATATACTGTTTCAGTAGCCCAGTAAAAGGCACGTGATACATATTGTTCCAGTAGCCCAGAAAAAGGCACATCATACATACTGTTTCAGTAACGTTCGTACAGCATTAAGCGTGATACGTGTGAATAACATGACGCTCTGCGGACACACATTGGAATCATGTATGTAACAATGCGCAAGAAATACGAACGAAATGTGTGAGAGAATGGCATTATACTGCGATTTTGGGGTGTTAGGTGCAACCAGGCATGCTCCCCCTAATGTCCCAGTGTCATTCCGGAGGTGTTTGTATCGTTTAGAGAGGTTTCATGCGGGACTTGGTGACCTCCAAGTGGTCAAATTTGGATTTCCAAGTGCCACAATTTTTTTCCCATAGACTGTAATGGACTATAATCGAATACTTGTTCGAATAGTCAAATATCGGTGCCTATTCGATTGGAATTCTCGAAAGTCGAATATTTCGCTACTCGCTCATCTCTAATCTAACTATATCCAAATGTGTACTTTGCAATAGCAACTACACTATTCATACATGGTAGGTACTGTATTAATGTGGCTTTAAAACAAGACAAGCAAGTCTTAACTTTTACCAGATGTTTTCTGGTGTTTGCTGACAACCTTTTTGGCTGAGAGTAGCCCTTTCACTATTTCCCCTACTTTGACCAAACTTTGGAGCAGTACTTCTTGTTGTACATCTTTGGAATTCACACAGCACAGTCATTACTTACTGTGGCAAGTAAAACTTACTTGTTAAAAGATGTTTAACCCCTTTAACGACGCATGACTGGTATACCCGTCATGCGGCCGTTAAGACGAAGCAGAGAGGGCTCCCGGCGTGAGCCCTCTCTGCAGCCCGCGGTTCCCAGTGGCTATGTGCAGCCAGGGACCGCAGGTCTTAGCCGCCGTGGCTGATCACCACGGCCGGCTAATTAACTATTCAAATGCAGCTGTCAAAGCTGACAGCTGCATTTGGATAGTACATGTGCCCCCTGTGCCTGGTGTCTAGTGGGGGATCTCCCCTCCGCAGTCTGTTGTAATGAGCCGGCCGGAGCTCATCATCGGAATGACACTGATCCCGACTCGACAGTCCATTTAGATGGTCTGCAGCAGACCATTATAATAGAGCACCGATCTGATGGATCGGTGCTCTATTATATACACAGCATTGATCTCAATGGGAGATCAGTGCTGTGTATATGGAAGTCCCCCAGGGGGCTTCTAATTACTGTTGGTGAAAAAAGAATAAAGTGTTTTTATTATTAAATAACCCCCTCCCCTAATAAAAGTCCAAATCACTCCCCTTTTCCTATGTTATAAATAAAAATAAATAAATAAACATGTTTGGTATCGCTGCGTGTGTAATTGCCCGAAATATTAATTTATTTAATTCATGATCCCTCATGGTAAACGGCGTAAGCACTCAAAAATTCCAAAGTGCAAAATTGCGCATTTTTGGTCGCATCAAATTCTGAAAATTGTAATAAAAAGCGATCAAAAAGTTGAATATGCGCAATCAAGGTACTGATAGAAAGTACACATCATGGTGCAAAAAATTACACATCAGACAGCCCCATAGACCAAAGGATAAAAGCATTATAAGCATGGGAATAGAGCGATTTTAAGGAACGTTTATTTTCAGTAAAAGGTTTTAACTATGAGCCATCAATTAATATCAAAGTTATACAAGTTGCATATCGTTTTAATCATACCGACTTGAGGAACATATATAACAGTCAGTTTTTCCATAGGACAAACGGCGTAAGAACAAAGCCCTCCCAAAGAAAAAAAATTAGTTTTTTTTTTTTCAATTTCACCGTGCATATAATTTTTTTCTGGTTTTGCAGCATATTTTATGCAAAAATTCCGCCTGTTATTGCAAAGTACAATTAGTGATGCAAAAAATAAGGGCTCATGTGGGTCTGTAGGTGTAAAAATGCAACTGCTATGGCCTTGTATACACAAGGATGAAAAAACTAAAACGCAAAAACGAAACTTAGCCCGGTCCTTAAGGGGTTAAAAAAAAAACTGTTGTGAGGGGAAATACGTTAGAAAGTAAGTAATAATGGCAATGAATACATATATCTGACAGTAAAAGGTTATGCAGGCCATTTCTATACGTCCACTTATGGCGGGAACTGGGAGCTGCTTTTTCACACTCAATTAATAGTTTTTTAAGTAGAAAGATGCAGAATAACACTGTCTAGAAGATGTTAAAAATGGCGCCTTGTCAAATATCCAAGAGTAAGACTGAGTTAAAATGGCTTAAGGGGGTACTCCGACATCAGGTAAAAAATAAACATGCTGCAGATACATATAGCATTGCTTACCTGTCTTCCCCAGTTGAAACTACCAAAAATCCATTTGTTTGTGGTGGGGGTGTCTTAGTTCTCTTTTTTTTTGTGATTGTACTGTGTGTGATTCCTGGTTGAGCAGTTGCTTAGTACTACAAGTTCCTGGATGCACTACGTTCCCTCAGCTTGTCATCACAGTCCTCCCACCCTGCCTACTCCCCAGCCATAGCACTCCTGCCAGTTCTCCACCCAAAGCTGTTGCAGAACATCTCATTTCTCTGCAGACTTATGCACAACACACTTTAGCACAAGGCAGCATGTAATCCCACCTTACTCTCCCTTCGTCTGTGTTCACACATGGCGTTTTTTTTTGCCTTTTTGCTGCTAAGTTCCCACTATTTTGCTGTGTGTTGCACATTTGTGGTAAAATAGTGCCATTTGGCCTATATTTGGAACAAAATAGCGGGAAGATTACAGAGAAGATCAGATCACACCGTCTAAACACAGTCTTAGGGTTCCTATACACGTACCAGATCTGCAGCGGATTTCACGCTGCGAGTTTGCAGCAAAATTTTTATTCGGCTGCACTTATGTGACCCAGCCCCTTTAACCCCCGGCCGCCAGCCGCCTGCAGCATACATTACCTGCTCGGCGCCGTGGCTGTGTGAGGCTCCCTTCGCTCCTCATCAGCCAATTAGTGCTGCCATGCACTTATTGGCTGATGAGGAGCGAGGGGAGCCAGGAGCTTTACACAGCCGCGGCACCAAGCAGGTAATGTATGCTTCTGGTCGGGGGCAGCCCTGGAGCATACATCACCTGCTCCAGGCACCTGTTTGCTTCGGAGCCTCCCGACATCTCTCGGCGGTCAGCCAATCAGTGCGCTGATTGGCTGACCACCGGGAGATGCTCGGAGGCCCTGAAGCAAGCAGGAGCCTGTAGCAGGTGATGTACGCTCTGGGCTGGGGCTGCGGGGGTTAAAGGGTCCGGGTTACATATCAGCAGCAGAATGAAAATTCCGCTGCAAATATGTAACCCATAGACCTTCACAGTACATGGATCCACAGCGGATTTCTCTGCAAACCCGCAGTGTGAAATCCGCTGCGGATCCAGTACGTGTGAAGGCACCCTTATGGCCGAATACGGCCGATAATCGCTCCGTGGAATAGGGCCTTTAGACTGATCTGTTGGGCATGTGAGACCACTTACCCTGACACAGGAGACAGGGGGAGGGGGATGCATGGTATAGCCAAATCAAGAATGTAAAAGCAATATCTCTTTTGCATGATCTTACAGATAAATGTAATATTGAGTTGAAGGCATCACTCCCTTCTAATGTAAGTTACTGCTGCTTTCTGCTAAAGGCATAAAAAAACTGTGTGAGATCTGCTGAGTCCGTCTCCCCCCTCCCTTCTGAGATGGCTGATGTAAACAAGTCCCTGGCAGGCTTTTTCTACAACATTGTAGCTTCTTTGTAATGGTGTGAACGTTAAGTTCAAGTTGGTCAAGTTGCTGATGAACGCACGGTGATTATCTCTCCGTTTATTACAAAGTTGCTCCAGTGTTGGAGATAGGGAGTTTACATCAGCCATCTGGAAGAGAGGGGGGAAGAGGAGGTTGAGAGCAGAGAATACTCAGCAACTCTCACACAGTTTTCTATGTCTTTATCAGAAAGCAGCATGCTCAAACTGAGAAACAGAGACAGTACTGTACTCTGCTCTCTCTGGCAGCTCAATAGAGAATGCATAGAGCTGCAGGTCATGTAGCGTACCTGCAGCTGTATTAATAGCAAAGGAACCGGAACCGATATGGACATTGGCTGAGGGTACAGAAGTCAGACCCTCCTCTGTACTTCCTGTGGATAGGGGACAAGTTAGTTTTGCCTGGACAACCTCTTTAAGGAAGTCAAACTCTCCCTATGCTGTGTACAGGTATGCAGGTTGTATACTTATGTAATGTTCTATTTTTATTTTATTAACAAGGAATAGCTCTTTATAACCGTCCATAAGCGGCTTGTTCTGTACTTCCACATGTTTCTGTACATCTTACTTCTACCAACACATGGGCAGATTCATCTCATTCTGTAAGACATGATTTTGTCATGTGCAGTTGAATAACCATTGACTCCTGTCACTCCTGTATGTCAAAGATAATAAAAGGGGTTCGAATGCTTGGCGCTTTCACTACTTGTAATTTACACCTGCTATTTTCCTTACATGTCAAATATGTTTTTGATACCACACCTTGTTCATCAAATGTTGCCCTTTTTTTTTCTTTGACATGATTTCTTTGAAGTTAACAGCTAAGCCTTATGTTTATGTCAGCTCTCCATATATGATTACTAGCCCTGAAAAACTGTCTTTTATGTAGGATCATCATATGTTGCCTAAAGGTGTTGTAAATACTGCATCAGGTACTTCACACAAGTCTGTCTGGAACATATTTATAATGGTTCATCTGTCTATGACCCTCAGTAACAACCATATGCACAAGGTTTTTGATGTATGATGTTTGATGTAATGATGATGTTTGATGTAAACATACTCTTGGGTTTTGCCATTCTTCCGTGTAAGGGTGGATTGGAAGGAAACGTAAAAAGAGAATTTGTTGAGCTCGACGAAAATGCCAAACTTGCACGCATATTTTTATATATCAGTTTACAATTGCAATGATTGGAAATTAGGATTATTTACAGTACCAACAACGTAACAACTTTTAGTGGTTTACAAAAAAGGAAACACAATAATATAAATAACAAAGTGGTTTTGCAAAATTCAACACATCTATCTATCTATCTATCTATCTATCTATCTATCTATCTATCTATCTACCTATCCAGGGCCACTTCTGCAATGAGGCAAGATGAGTTTATTGCTCAGGGCGGCAGCTTTGTAGTTGTTTGTAGGAGCGGCAGATTTTATGGTGTGGCCATAAATTATACTGTCTGCTATACACCACTGACTTCATTAAGTCCCTGACCTGCAGATGATAGCTGGACATAGACATAGAATACAAGGAAGTCAGGACTGTAAACACTCTGCAGGTATTGTTATATGGTGTCACACGTCACTACACTACAAGTGATCACTGCCCCTGAAGAACTGGAAAGTTTGATACTTTTACTGTCTTGTCCTCACCAAGCATGGAAGGTAGTGCTGGGACAGAGTGTTTTATGGTGGAGCAGGATTGTGTATACAGTATGCACCTAATATGATAAGCTGCAGGTTTCGTGCACATCCGACTTACGATTTTCAATAAGCTTAGGGTGGGCTTGGGGGGTGGTTTGGGGTGGTAATGAGTCAGTGTGGGCATGAGGGGGGAGTGGGCACCATTTCAGGTTTCGCCTCAGGCAGCAGAAAACCTAGAATAGGCCCTCTATCTATCTATCTATCTATCTATCTATTATCTATCTATCTTTTCTATCAACTATCTATCTTCTATCTATCTATGTATTATCTATCTAATCTATCAACTATCTATCTTCTATCTATCTATCTATCTAATCTATCAACTATCTATCTTCTATCTATCTATCTATCTAATCTATCAACTATCTATCTAATCTATCAACTATCTTTTATCTATCTATCTATCTATCTATCTATCTATCTATCTATCTATCTATCTGTTATAAGCATTCACTTGTGAAATGCTACTTCTGCAGTATGTATATTTTGCTTATAGGTAGATAGTTGTGTACTATAGATGAGCGAACCGGGTTCGGGTTCAAGTCGATCCGAACCCGAACGTTCGGTATTTGATTAGCTGGGGCTGCTGAACTTGGATAAAGCTCTAAGGTTGTCTGGAAAACATGGATACAGCCAATGACTATATCCATGTTTTCCACATAGCCTTAGGGCTTTATCCAAGTTCAGCAGCCACCGCTAATCAAATGCCGAAAGTTCGGGTTCGGATGGACTCGAGCATGCTGGAGGTTCGCTCATCTCTATTGTGTTCTCTTTTACTTTAGTGTCCAAATTTAAGTTATTCTGAGCACAGTTGGTTAGGATAATAACACAATGTAAACAGCATATAAATTACCACTGGAACACATTTCAAATTAAAATTTTAGCAATGCTAATAATATTTGTAATCATTTTTTTGTTAACTTTTTTTTTTTTGCTTACAATGTACCCATGCTGTGTTGTAGCATCTGTGCCAATAGCAGCAAATGAGGTAGCTAGTTTTGTAGATTCAGCTAAATGCTGTGTCTTGGTACCTCAGTAGTCAGATGTGGGTCAGTAACAGAAAGCCTGACATGTGTTAGATGGAATTGCGAATCTTCTGTTACAATAGTTCTGTAATTGTAGGTACGATATATACATATGGAGTTTTGCATGTCTGAGATGATAAAGCTGCCTAGTACTGTTGAAGCAATTGAAAACCTTATCATTGCAATATTAAAGGGAATGTGTTATTCCCCTAACCATTACTCACAGTAGGTTATAATCACAGCTCTCCTCTTACCCCATACCTGGAAATTACCTCTACACATGTCACAGAGCATGCTTAGAACACTCCTCCAAGAAAGAAAATGTTCCATCTCCAGACTTCCCATATATATATATATATATATATATATATATATATATATATTCATCAGTCTGCTCAGCTCTATACAGAATGCCGATAGCTTAGGTACCATTTTTATGGTGAGGGGTTCCCTTTAACCCACTGTTACCTGTTCAGATGCCGGTTATCAGGCGCCTTTCAGCTCTCCTCCTTTTCCCGTCTACATCAGGGTCCCTGTAGGACTGTGGGTCCTATAGGACTGTGGATTGTGGAGCACATGTATTGCCGCCATCTTGCCTATCTGTGGCACTGGATGGTGTATGACTGCTGCTTCCCTCTGACACCTAAATTAACCCGGTTCACCAATAGCCGCTCCAGGCAGCCAGCACTAGTACCAGCAGGTACAAATACTAGCAAGTTTTCAGGAACCTGGGGAGTTTTGTGTGGAGGAAGAGTTAACTGATTAACCCCTTCTTTACTGATACAGTGTTCTTTATTATTACAGAACATCTTACCTACCTTATGTTCGCGTTGTGGAACAAATCATCTGCTTTTTAGCCTCTTAAGGATCCATGACGTACCGGTACGTCATGGATCACTGTCACTTAAGGACCCATGACGTACCGGTACGCGGGCCCTTTATGTTTCAATAATTTTTAAAAAAGTTTCAAATTTTCATTGCATACAAATAATGACAATAAAAGGTAACAAGGCATGTAAAGTAGCATACAAAGAATTGGTGTAACATGCATAAAGAAACAGTGAGAAGTAGCTAGAAACTAGCGTTATTGCATACACTAACCAAGGTATGAAGTCTAAGTGGTTTACTGACAAAATTGCTACATGAATTGTGTATCCACAGGTGGGTTGTTCATGAGGTCTGAACTAGCTTTGTAGAGGGCTGTGTGCTGTTTTGTTAGTTCGGCTCCAGAGTGTGCTGCAGTAAGTGTAATTTGTTGCTAAAGTAGGCTAATATAACTATGCAAAACTTGAGCATTTAGATTAGGCAATAAGAATTGTACATACAACAAAAGTTGCCATAGACCACTTAGCATAAACAGTAGGGCTGTGGGAAAACGGTGACCTAAACATCGCAGCCAAACCACAGGAGGGGAAATAGTCCGGTTCAGGTTGGAGAAGAAGTATAATGTTGACATATAGCTATAGATCATCAGGATGAGTCCTGCACAACATATCCGAGCACAGTACACAGAGTCACACATCCATAGATAGCTGAAGGTAATGTAATGTCACTGCAGAGAACTGGTATGCAACCAGTAAGACGTTATCCAATATTGTGGTCTTTTAGGAATTGAAGGCCCGCATTAACATCTGGTAGAATCGGAATCTCGTCTGATTATAAGACCATCTGTCCTGCTCCACTGGTACAAAATCCCATGGCGTCTCAGAGTTGAAGTGACCTGGGAGAATCGCCTCCGTACAAATAGCGTATGGGCTGAGAGGTCCGGGAATACTGAGACATGCGCATAGCGCTGTGGAATCGCAGTTTGTTGCCTTGTAGCTGCCAAGAACAAATTCTTCACATGCATATGTCGTACTCTTACTATGATATCTCGTGGGGCATCAAGAGGGATATGGCTTGGTTTAGGGACACGACGTGTCCAATCCAAAGATAGGTCCTCTTTCTGCAGATCCGGTAACACTGCCGCCATATACCCCCGAACAAAGTTAGGAAGCTCAGGCACTTGAATGTTTTCTGGGACACCCCTTAGCTTGAGGTTGTGGTCCCGTGTGCGATTATCCACTGTCGCTACAGTCCTTTTTACAATTCGCAGCTCAGATTCCAATTGGTGGTGAGAGGCAAGTAGTGCATTGTGTTCAGTTATAACAGCTGATAGTGTGTCTTCCAGACATTGTATTCTGCCCACTGCTAGTTGAACCGAGTCATTGATGGCTGATAGCGCCCGATCAAGATCCGCTCTGATAGAATTACGCAGGGCCAGCAGTAACTCCCTCAATGGTGCTGTGTTAGAGGAGTCAGTGGCAGATAAAAGTACATCTAGCGGGTCACTGTCGGCAGACAAATATAACTGTTTGGCCATAGGTGGCAATTGTGTTGCAGTAGGGTGATGGGGTCCCCGAGGGCAGTCGGGTGGCAGAGAGTCCACAACAGAGCTGGGTGATGAATCCCGTTCCTCGGAGAACAGCGCCGGCAGGCAGAGGTCAGAAAGTAAGCGCTGTATGTCAGGAGCCGCGATCGGCGAGAAAGGAGGCATCTGGAACGGAGCAGCAGATGGGGATAAAGAACACTGTCCCTGCGGCTGTGTGAGCTGCTGTTGCTGTGTTAATTCCTTTGAAGTCTGCCGTCTCGCCGTAGCCGCGGCACCCCGTCTCTTTCTCTTTTTCCTTTTGGGTTGCTGAAGGGGTATCTGCTTACCCTGAGTGCTTTGCTGAGGCCCGCTATGTGTCTCTGCAGGTGGGGGAGTCCACCACGGAGCTGCCTCGTCAGGGAAGAACCGGACCCTCTGCCAGTGAGGAAGAGAATCGGCGCCATCTTGTCGCGCTCCAGCCGTGGGCAGAGAGTTCTGAGTCTTCCGTTGTGCTGCCGCGGAAGCCTTCCTAGAAGTCATCCTCATGTTGAGGGGTGATCTGGGAGAATCAAGAGACCGCCAAAAGATAATCAAAGTGCAAAGTCTCTGTAAAAGTAGCTATATTACCGCTGTTCGTGCAGGAGCTCAGCGGCATGCAACCTTCTTCTCCAACGGCAAACCATGCCCCCTTACGCGGGCCCTTTAGCAGCCATGTTCATGTGTCACGTAGGGGGCAGTTTCCCTGCCCCCCGTGACAAGGATTGCTGTGATTGGCCGATGAAGTCTCATCGGCCAATCACAGCGATGTGCTGTGTTTGCGGGACCGGCCCCCGGCACTGAGCTGTGATTGGTGCTGTCCGAGACAGCACCAATCACAGCAGTGCAGGAGCATCACCTGCCCGTCGGTGCCGGCCCCCGATCGCCCGTGATTGGCCGGCAACCACCAGCCGGCCAATCATGGGCGATCTGTACCACTACTCCCATCATCACCTTCTCTGTTAGATGAGAATCAGCAGCAGGGAAGATGATGATGGGGGTGGTGAGTCCTGTGACCGGCGCCCGGTGCCGTCCTGGAGTGTGCCGGGCGCTGGGTGCCTCCTCCCCCCATGTGTCCTCCTCCTCCGGCCCCCCCTGGTGAGTCCTCCGTTGCAGGGAGGCAGCTAGCAGGTCCTTGCTGCTAGCTGCCTCCCTGTTCTGCAACCTCCTCCCGCCCAGTGCCGGATCGCGTTCTATTCCTCCCTCTTCGGGTGCCGGTGCCGGGAGCCGCGTCCTCCGTCCTCCTCCCCACCCCCCATGTTGCATCCTCCTCCCCACCCCCTCCTCTCCCTGGTGGTGCTGCTTCCTCCTCCTCCTCCTGCCTTCCTGCAGCCGCTGCCACCCGACCCTCCTGTGTCCTGCCACCCATCCCCTGCGTCCTGCCACTCACCCCCTCTGTCCTGCCACCCATCCCCTGCCTCCTGCCACTCACCCCCTCTCTCCTGCCACCCATCCTGCATCCTGCCACCCACCCCTCCTGCCACCCTTCCTCCATCCTGCCACCCCTCCTGCGTCCTGCCACCCTCCCGCCACCCACCCCTCCTGCGTCCTGCCACCCTCTGTCCTGCCACTCACCTCTGTCCTGCCACCCACCCTCCCTGCGTCCTGCCACCCACCCCTCCTGCATCCTGCCACCCACCGCTCCTGCATCCTGCCACCCACCCCTCCTGCGTCCTGCCACCCTCCCTCTATCCTGCCACCCCCCCCCTGCATCCTGCCATCCACCCCTCCTGCGTCCTGCCACCCTCCCTCCATCCTGCCACCCACTGCTCCTGCGTCCTGCCACCCTCCCACCACCCACCCCTCCTGCGTCCTGCCACCCTCCCTCCATCCTGCCACCCACCCCTCCTGCGTCCTGCCACCCTCCTGCGTCCTGCCACCCTCCTGCGTCCTGCCACCCTCCCTCTGTCCTGCCACCCAACCCTCCTGCGTCATGCCAGCCCCTTCTCCGTCCTGCCAGCCCCCCTCCGTCCTGCCAGCCCCTTCCGTCCTGCCAGCCCCCCCTCCGTCCTGCCAGCCCCCCCTCAGTCCTGCCACCCCCCTCCGTCCTGCCAGCCCACCCCCCTCCATCCTGCCAGCCCCTCTCTCCTCCCACCCTCTCCTCTTACCCTCTCCCCTCCATCCTGCCACCCTCTCCTCTTAACCTCTCTCCTCTCCCCTCTGTCCTGCCGCCCCTCTCCCCTCCCCTGCCACCCTCTCCTCTTACCCTCTCCGCTGCCACCCTCCCCTCTTACCCTCTCTCCCCTGCCACCCTCTCCTTCTAACCTCTCTGCTCTCCCCTCCATCCTGCCACCCCTCTCCCCTCCCCTGCCACTCTCCCCTCTTACCCTCTCCGCTGCCACCCTCCCCTCTTACCCTCTCTCCCCTGCCACCCTCTCCTCCTACCCTCTCTGCTCTCCCCTCCGTCCTGCCGCCCCTCCCCTCTTACCCTCTCTCCCCTGCCACCCTCTCCTCCTACCCTCTCTGCTCTCCCCTCCGTCCAGCCGCCCCTCTCCCCTCCCCTGCCACCCTCTCCTCTTACCCTCTCCGCTGCCACCCTCCCCTCTTACCCTCTCTCCCCTGCCACCCTCTCCTCCTACCCTCTCTGCTCTCCCCTCCGTCCTGCCGCCCCTCTCCCCTCCCCTGCCACCCTCTCCTCTTACCCTCTCCGCTGCCACCCTCCCCTCTTAAAAAAACACATGAATAAAATGTAAAAACAGTACATAAAACACTAACACTTACACGTGTAAAAGCATAACACTTACACACCCCTCTAAGGATGCCTTCACACACACCGGATCCGCAGGGGATTTCACGCTGCGGATTCGCAGCGAAATCCGCTGCGGATCCAGCGCCAATGCATCCCTATGAGAATTCATACACGCAGCAGGAATGACATCCCACTGCGTGTATGTAAGTTAACCCCCTGCTGGCTGGAGCATAGCACCTCCTCCCCGCTCTGGTTTGCTTCGGGGGTTCGCAGCAGGACATCCCGCTCAGCCAAATCAGTGGCTGCGGCGGGGCAGCTCACTGATTGGCTGCGCGGGATGAGCAGACGCCGGGAGCCCCGAAGCAAGCCGGAGCGGGGAGGAGGCAACGTATGATCCGTCCAGCGGGCGTTAACTTACGTATAGGCAGAGGGATGTCAATCATAGGGATGCACTGACGCTGGATTCCCAGTGTGCGGACCCGGTGTGTGTGAAGGCGCCCTAAAGAAAAAAAATAACAAAAAAATGGCCCATAGGTTGTTCTCGGCTGAAGAGGCATTCGCCTGGATTGCCTCCGATACTGAGACAACCAGTGAGGGAGAAGAGGAAGATCCCTCGTTCCCTCTTCCTTCCTCATCGTCATCACCATTTAGTGATGACAAGCCCCCAAGGCGCTGCCCCATGACTAGGCCCCAGGAAGCCCCACAAGCCCCCTCAAGTAACCCCACCCCGTACGAACCACAGATTCCTGAGTTCGTTAGGGTTACTTGTGGGGGGTTTCCTCTGTTTTGGCAGCACGGGGGCTCTGAGAGCCCTTCGTCCTCCATTCTGGCCAAATCCAGCTTCCAAAATCCAAATTGCGCTCCTTCTCTTTGGAGGCTTTCCGTGCAGTTACTTTGCACTTTGTGTCCCCATGTGGGGTACTCTTGTAATCGGGGGAAGTAATTAGGCGTTTATTTTTTCTTTTAACCCCTTGTGAATATGAAAAATTCAAAGTTACACCAACGTTTTAGTGTAAAAATTTTAATTTTTCATTTTCACAGCACATTGTTCCACATTTGTGCCTGTTACCAGTGGGGTCCATATGCTCACTACACCCCTTTTTACATTCCTTGAGGGGTGTAGTTTCCATAATGGGGTCACTTGTGGGGGGTTTCCAATGTTTTGGCAGCACGGGCACTCTGCGAACCCGACATGGCCTTCGTCCTCCATTCCAGCCTCTAAATGGCGCTCCTTCCCTTTGGAGGCTTACCCTGCGCCCATATGGCACATTATGTCCACATGTTGGATAATTTCGTACTCAGGGGAAATTATCCTACACGTTTTGTGTTTATTTTCTCTTTTAACCCCTTGTGGAAATAAAAAAAACCAAGGCTAGACCAACATTTAGTGTAAAAAAATTTTTTTACACTAAATCATTGATCTAGTCTTTATATTTTCATTTTAACATGGGGTTAAAAGATAAAAAAAAAACACAAAATGCGTAGAACAATTTCCCCTGAGTACAGAAATACCCCACATGTGGACATAAAGCGCCATGCGGGTGCAGGGTAAGCCTCCAAAGGGAAGGAGCACCATTTGGCTAGAATGGATGATGAATGCCATATCGCATTTACAAAGGCCCTGTGTTGCCAAGACATTGAAAACCCCCCAGAAGTGACCCCATTCTGGAAACTACACCCCTCATGGAATCTAACAAGGGGTGCAATGAGGATATGGACTCCTCGATGACGGGCACATTTGTGCTGTGAAAATGAAAAAAACGAAATTTTTCACTTTCACGTCACATTGTTTCACATTTGTGCCTGTCACCAGTGGGGTCCATATCCTTACTGCACCCTTGTTAGATTCCTTGAGGGGTCTAGTTTCCAGAATGGGGTCACTTGTGGGGGTTTACCACTGTCCTGGCAGCATAGGGTCTTTGTAAATGCGACATGGCCCTTGAAATCCATTCCAGCCAAATCTAGCCTCCAAAAGCCAAATGGCGCTCCTTCCCTTCAGAGGCCCGTCTTGCGACCGCATAGCGCTTTATGTTCACATGTTGGGTATTTCCGTACTCGGGACAAACTGCTCTACACATTTTATGTGTTTTTTTTTATCTTTTAACCCCTTGTGAATATGAAAATTTCACGGCTAGGCCAATGTTTAAGTGTAAAAAATGTAATTTTTACACAACATCATTGATCTAGTTTTGATGTTTCACATTTGCACAAGGGGTTAAAAGAGAAGAAACAAAACAAAACATGAAGAGAAATTTCCCCCGAGTACAGAAATACCCCACATGTGTACTTAAGAAGCTATGCAGCCGCAAGACGAGCCTCCAATGGGAAGGAGTGCCATTTAGATTTTTGGCGCTGGATTTGGGTAGAATGGGTTTCGAGGGCCATGTTGTATTTAAAAACTCCCTGTGCTGCCAATGCAGTAAAAGCCCCCACAAGTGGCCCCATTCTGGAAACTACACCCCTCAGGAAATGTAACAAGAGGTGTAGTGAGCATATGGACCCCACTGGTGACGGGCACAAATGTGGAACAATGTGGCGTGAAAATGAAATATTACATTTTTTACACTATAATGTTGGTTTAGCCTTGAATTTTTCATTTTCACAAGGGGTTAAAAGGAAAAAAAACACATAAAATGTGTAGAGCAATTTCCCCTGAGTCCGTAAATACCCCACATGTGGACATAAAGCGCCATGTTGGCGCAGGGCAAGCCTCCGAAGGGAAGGAGCACCAATTGGCTTTTGGAGGCTGGATTTGGCCAGAATAGATGATGAAGGCCATGTCGCATTTACAGAGCCCTCGTGCTGCCAAAACACTGGAAACCCCCCACAATTGACCCCATTCTGGAAACTACACCCCTCAAGGAATCTAACAAGGGGTGCAGTGAGGATATGGACCCCTTGATGACGGGCACATTTGTGCCTTGAAAGTGAAAAAATGAAATTTTTCACTTTCATGTCACATTGTTCCACATTTGTGCCCGTCACCAGTGGGGTCCATATGCTCACTGCCCCCCTTGTTAGATTCCTTGAGGGGTGTAGTTTCCAGAATGGGGTCACTTGTGGGGGGTTTCCAGTGTTTTGGCAGCACGAGGGCTCTGTAAATGCGACATGGCCCTTGAAATCCATTCCAGTGAAATTCAGCTTCCAAAGGCCAATTGGCGCTCCTTCGCTTTGGAGGCTCGTCCTGCGCCCGCTTGGCACTTTATGTCCACATGTGGGGTATTTCCATACTCGGGAGAAACTGCGCTACATGTTTTGTGTTTTTTTTTCCTTTTATCCCTTTGTGGAAATAAAAATTTGAAGGCTAGAACAACATTTCAGTATAAAAAATAAATTTTTATTTTTTTACGCCACATTGTCCTGAAAATCTGTGAAGCACCTGTGGGGTCCAAATGCTCACCGCACCACTTGTTACATTCCTCGAGGGGTGTAGTTTTCAAAATGGTGTCCCTTTAGGGATGTTTTTTATGTTTTGGCACCCCAGAGCCTCTGCCAACCTAAAGTGGTACAGTCAAAAATGACCAAGTATAACGGAGGCGTTGAAATTCACTAGGCGCTCCCTTATATCTGAGGCTTGTGGTTGCGTCAAATAGCGCATTAGGGCCACATATGGGGTATTTCCATAAACTGCAGAAACGGGGCAATCAATATTGGGATGCATTTCTCTGGTAATAGGTTTATAATTATGAAAGATATTGGATTACAAGAAAATCTCTGCACAGAAAATTAAAATTTTCAAATTTCTTACACACTTAGCTTTTATTTCTGTGACTCACCTAAAGGGTTAAAAAACTTTCTGGATGTGCTTTTGCAGGGGGTGCAGTTTTTGAAATGGGGTGCTTTGTGGGGCTTTCTAACACACAGTCCCCTCAAATACACTTTAATTAAACCTGAACAGGTCCCTAAAAATATCTGATTTTGAAATTTTACTGAAAATTTGGAAATTTGCTGCTAATGTTTTAAGCTTTCTATCGTCTAAAAAAAATGAAAGAAAGTTTAATAAATGCCGCCAACATAAAGTAGACATGTTGCTAATGCTATGCTTTATGTGTTATAACCATTTTCTGTATAAGCAGAAAAGTTTCAAAGTTGGAAAAATGCATTTTTTCACAATTTTTCACGTTATTTTGGATTTTTTCATAAAGATTCGTTATAAGTATCGACTCCAATTTACCAGAAATGTAAAGTACAATATGTCACGAGAAAACAATCTCAGAAACAGCCAGATAGGTAAAAGCATCCCGAAGTTATTAATGACTAAAGTGACACAGGTCATAATTATAAAATTTGCCTCGGTCCTTAAGGCCATTTCAGGCCCGGTCCTTAAGGGGTTAAATTATTTCTTATAGGAAATTTTGCTTTGATGTACGAGTGATTTGGATTACAAGCATGTTCCTGGAATGGATTATGCAATAATCCAAGGTTTCACTGTACTACCATGCGAGCTCAGGAGCTAAGCTTGATTACCAACTGTCCTACCGCCATGCTGATTTGGGTCCATCATGTTGTTTTTTTTTAAGATGATCCATCATTTCCTTTTTTACTACTGCAGATGTTAAGCTACCTGGCTTGTAGTTACAGATCTCTTCTTTGCTCCCTTTCTTGTTGATGAGTATACCATTGGCCATTGTCCAATTATCAGGAAAATCTCCTGTTAGGAGGAATTAGTTATTTAGATCCTTCAGAGGGGCAGCAATCACACATCTGAGTTCTTTTAGAACCCTAGGGTGGACACCATCTGGATCCATTGCCTTATTCAACTTTAAATGAGCAAGTTCCTCTAAAACATTGGCCTCTGAAAACACTGGAGCTGAACCCATAAAACCCATAAAACTGGAGCCAACTGTGTCCAACCATCCTGTGATTGTGAAGGCCTCCTTCTGAAAACACTGATCAGAAGTAGCTATTTAAATGGTCAGCAACCGCGTTATCTCCATCAATAAAGGTATTCTCAACGTTAATAATTTATTTAATGCTGCAGTTTTTCTTCTTCCTGGCAGTAACAAATGTGAAGGAGGTTTTATTCCTTCTATAACAAATTTGCCAATATCTTCCCCTTTGGAGGCTTTAGCAGCATTTATAATCTGCTTTGCCTCCTTCTGTCTAATTTTATACATTTTTTGTCAGCTACTCTTCCAGTTTCTTTATACCTCTTATAGGATAATTTTATTTCTTGTAAATCTCATGTAAATCATAATGGTTTGTCCTTCCCTTTACTTTTTCTAACTTCTAGTACATATAGCAGGGTTAGGGAACCTTGGCTCTCCAGCTGTCGCAAAACTACAACTCCCATCATGCCTGGACATCTAAGGCCAAATCCCACCAAGTTCAAATCCCACCAAGGGCACCATCTCCAAAGAGTTTGTATGGTCTCTCCTTGTTTGTGTGGGTTTCCTCCGGGTACTTCGGTTTCCTCCCACAACCAAAACATACAGATAGGCAAATTTAAATTGTGAACCCTATTGGTGACAGGGAGCAATAATTGACAAAACTGCAGTATGTAAAGTGCTGCAGAAACTGTGTGTGCTATACAAATAAAAGCATTATTATTATCTAGTCTAGTTGCCTTTCATATGGCGCTTACTTTCTTATCCCATTCCTTTAATTTAGTCTTTTAATACGCCCTCATTTTCTTGAAATTTGTCTTTCAAAATCCAATACTTTGGTTGTAGTGTAGTGAAAACAAGTACTTAACAGAACAAAACAACCTCTTGCTGTTACCAAACTACTGCATCTTTAAAACTTTGCACTTTTGCCTCACTGCTTTACTATTGTAAAGATAGTAAAATAATAAAAAAGCAAAACATATAAACATGGGTATTACTGTAATTAAACTGATCTACAGAATAAATACAACTTGTTAGTAAGGGTATGTTGAAAAGTAGCAAAATCAGCAGAATTCTGCCATGGAATCCCGCTGTCTCACACAGTGTCTCTATGAGTGGGCTTGTGCGCCTCCACTCCCGCCACTTTCTGTGCAAAGAATGGACATGTTACAGCCTATTACTTAGGCTGAATCCCAGAATTCCAGGCGGTCCGAGGGATGTCTCCTCCAGCAATCAAATATGGAAGATCCGGTTAGGTTCGAGTTCGATCGAACCTAGCTTTATCAGATGTTTGATCAAGCCTAGTGACAATGATACTGGCGGAATTCTCTGCCACGGAATTCCGCTGCTTTTGCTCCCTGTGAACATACCCTTAGGGCCGGTTCACACTGAGCAAACACAGCGCAATTCAGCGACGAGCTCTCCGCCGCGGAATCCCACCGTGCTCAGTGTGCTGCTTTGAGTGAATGGGAGAGCGCGCGCCTGTCCGTGTTTGCCATGTTTGCTCAGTGTGAACCGGCCCAGACTGCAAAGTACATTGCATACCCCCCCACATTAAAAAAAAAAATAGGTGTCAAAGTACAATTGGGCCAGCAAAAAACAAACTCTCATATGGCTCTGTAGATGAAAATCGAAAAGAATTATGGCTCTTAAAAAGCGAGGAAAAACAGTAAGAAATCGAAATTGGCTTTGCCCACAATGCCAAAGTCCACTGTGTCTTTAAAGGGTTAAAGATAGATTTTTCTGCATAGCCTACTTGACCTGATGTGTAATACATAGCTGCGGTTTTCCAGTTGCTGATCAGGCACAGTGAATCTCCCTTGTGTGGCAATGCATATGATAGGGTTCTGTCGATTACCATGCAGGCCTGCATTCAAGCCAGTCTGTTTAAAATTAAGGTAAATCCGCACAGAGACAAGTAGGGAGTGAAGGTCATATTCATATGTGTGTCCTTTTCTCCGAAAAGTGGCAAAGAAAAGTGTCATTGCTAAGAACTAACAGCAGAATTTGCAGTACTTCTCAGTTGTGGGTGATATTTTGAGCTTATTAACAAAGTGGATTCTCTTCTCTTAAGCTCTTCTTTCTTGATTACTTCTTTAGAATGAATCATTTCTTGAATAAAGGCATTATTTTACCACATTTAAAAGAATACAGCTTTAGTAGCCTATAATTATGTTATATATCAAGTACTGGAAACCAGAGTGATAATATGAAGTTCTTAGAAGAAATTACAAATCATAAGATGATTATATTACTCATGCTGTATGCTTATCTTGAGATTCCTATGTATATATTCTCTGTGATTAGCAGAAAATGAAGCCTGATAGTCATTGTCTCCTCCACAGTGTTCAGGTGTTCAGGTAGCCTCTTAAAATTCCATTTTAAGAGGCTCTGTTAAGTACACAGGCCTTTCAACCTTCTGCCATCAGCCAATTAGAAAGGTCCCGATGCTAAGCAAAGCTCACTCTGTGCCAACAGGGAGGGGAATGACTGAGCTGCCTTTGAAGTTAGAAAGTCATCCGATGGGATTTCTACCGTCTTTTCAAAGCCTCTTTTACTTTTATTATTAAACAGCAATTGAGACGGATGCATTTACAATGAAAATACACGCGCACACACGCTGCAGCAAACATATGAACATATTAACCCTAAATTATTAATATATTGGCAGCATTCATAGGCAGTAATATTAGCAGTTTTACAACATTAAGGTAGCTTGTATTAGGCCCTAGCACTCCTCTGATATGTGTCTTCTCCAGCTTTCATACCGACCCACAGCTGAACAAAAAAGGAAGGGCATAGTATCATAGTGCAAAAAAATAAGCCCTCATATGTCTCCGTAGATGAAAAACTTATGAGGTTATTGAAGTCAGAATATGGCAATTCAAAACCATATTTTTTTTCTAAAGTAAGTAAAAAAGCACAAAAGTATATGAACTGCATATAGCTATGTTCACACAATGTACAAAAAAAAATTAAAAGGAAAAGGTTTAAAGGTGCCCCGTGCCTGTGCCAGGTGGCCGAGGAAGCGCTGAGTTTCTGTCTGTGTTTTTTGCACTGTGTCTGTCTGAATTGTGTTTGAATTTACCAGCCACACCCACCTTGCCTGTCAGACTTCTGGCGTTGCAGGGGTTACTGCACTGCTAGGTCTGTTCAGCTGAACTTGGTGCTGGGATCAGGGCTGGTCCAATCAGCTGCTGGACCCAGTCTTCGATCCTTTGTAAATAGCAGCAGGCTGCTCACTTCCCTGCTGACTATTAGAGTTCACTCGTCTGCTCAGCTCCCTGTTCATTTAGTCTGTTCTCTGTGTTCCTGACCTTCTGCACCTGACCTCGACTGTTCTCCTGCTTACTCTTTTTGTACTACGCCACCTGACTGTTTCTGACCTAGTTTGTCTGACACCTCTTATTGTGTTTGTCTCTCCGTGCTTTCTGTGCCATGTATCGAGAGTAGGGAATGCCTTTGTGGTTGTCCGCAGTCGCCTACGACTGTCTTGTGGCAAGTAGGCAGGGACAGTGGGTGGGGTAAGCTTAGGGCTCACTGTCCGTGTCTTGTCAGACTGCCTTTGCCATACCTGACGCTAACACATTTGTTTTTGCAGCAATTTAACTTCAATGCAATGAATTGAAGTCAGTGGGATGACAGACGTCCAATGCACACAATGTATAAAATAATGGAGGTTGTCTAAGTGGACATAAAAATAATGATCATGTCAATTATTTTCGGACGTCTATTGAAAACAGTGGATGTTATTTTTTTGTTGTTCACACATAGGGGGAGATTTAATCAAGGGTGTAAAATTTAGACTGGTGCAAACTGCCCACAGCAACCAATCATAGCTCCTCTTTCCTTTCAACAGAGCTGGAAGCTGAGCTGTGATTGGTTGCAGTGGGCAGTTTGCACCAGTCTAAATTTTACACCTTTTGATAAATCTCCCACATAGTTTTTTTTCCCCCCACTGTCCTTTTACAATTTTTACTATTAACCCTTTAAGGACAGAGCAAATTTCGATTTTTGCGTTTTCGGTTTTTCCTCCTTGTGCATAAAAGGCCATAGCACTTGCATTTTTCCACCTAGAAACCCACATGAGCCCTTATTTTTTGCGTCACTAATTGTACTTTGCAATTACAGGCTGAATTTTTCCATAAAGTACACTGCGAAACCAGAAAAAAATTCAAAGTGTGGTGAAATTGAAAAAAAAAACGCATTTTGTTTATTTGGGGGAAATGTGTTTTTACGCCATTCGCCCTGGGGTAAAACTGACTTGTTATACATGTTCCTCAAGTCGTTACGATTAAAACGATATGTAACATGTATAACTTATATTGTATCGGATGGCCTGTAAAAAATTTAAACCATTGTCAACAAATATACGTCACTTAAAACCGCTCCATTCCCAGGCTTATAGCGCTTTTATCCTTTGGTCTATTGGGCTGTGCGAGGTGTCTTTTTTTGCGCCATGATGTGTTCTTTCTATCGGTACCTTGATTGCGCATATACGACTTTTTGATCGCTTTTTATTACAATTTTTCTGGATTTGATGCGACCAAAAATGCGCAATTTTGCACTTTGGGATTTTTTTGCGCTGACGCCGTTTACCGTACGAGATCAGGAATGTGATTAATTAATAGTTCGGGCGATTACGCACGCGGCGATAGCAAACATGTTTGTTTATGTATTTATTTATTTACTTTTATTTATAACCTGGGAAAAGGGGGGTGATTCAGACTTTTATTAGGGGAGGGGGCTTTTTACTATTAACAATACTTTTTTTTTTACTTTTACACATATACTAGAAGCCCCCCTAGGGGACTTCTAGTATAAGTGCTTTGATCTCTCATTGAGATCTCTGCAGCATAGATATGCTGCAGAGATCCATGAGATAGGCACTCGTTTACTTCCGGCTGCTGCAGCCGGAAGTAAACGAGTGCCGAGCCGGGGACGGCGCCATCTTGGAGCGGTCCCCGGCCGGCTTCATTTGCGGAGATCGCTCCTCCGGGATGTTGTCCCGGAGGAGCGATCTCCCCACTAGACACCAGGGATGAAGCTGCGTCCGGTAATCGGATGCAGCTGTCAACTTTGACAGCTGCATCCGATTACTGTATTAGCGGGCACGGCGATCGGACCGTGCCCGCTAATACCTACGGTCCCGGGCTACACGCGGCACCCGGGACCGGCGCGGTTCAGAGCGGGGCCGCCGCGCGGCCCCGCTCTGAACTCCCTTACCGGCATCAGGGCGTAAATTTACGCCCGATGTCGTTAAGGGGTTAAATTCAATGGACTTTTCAATTAAAGACACACCCAATGGGCAATTAGTTTACCTAAACTAGGTAATGTACCAACAGCTGTCATTTCACTGACGGCGGCCAAACAGCTTAATGAGGTCCGTCATTTTAGGCTCAAAATAATGGATGTCATTTTAAACATTGTGAAAAAAATGTTTTGTGAACTTAACCTAATGCTGTAATCGTATTGACCTACAGAATGAATTACATATAAAATATCTGTTTTTATTGCAAAGTGAACAATGTAGGATCAAAATCCCTTAACCCCTTCATGACCAAAGATCATAGATGCATAAATATAGATTGTGAGCTCTCGCAGTCAGGGTCCTCTTCCCCCATGTAGCAGTTTGCCATTTGCCTTCATGTAATGTGTTTTTGATCTTGTAATGTTCCTATAAATAAATAATAATATTAATAATGTCCAGGTCAAAATGAGACAGCGCTCTCTTCCTTGCCTTCTAAGAGCAATAATACTTTTATTTTTCTACCAGCAAGGCTGGTTGGGGTGTCATTTTCTGCGCCATGATCTCTAGTTTTCACTGATATCATACTGATATAGAAGAAAAATTTTGATAGCTTTTTATTAATTTTTTCTGATATATAATTTAAAAAGGGCAATCCTGGTGTTTTTTTTTCTGTTTACACACAGGAACAATATTGTTATATTTTAATAAATCAGACAATTCCACATGCTACGATATATAATGTGTTTATTTTATTTATTTATTTTTACATATTTTTATAGTGGGAAAGGGGGTGATTTAAACTTTTATTCGAGGTTTATTTTATAAGGGTTTTGTATACATATGCAATCACTGGATTGCATATACTGATTAATGCTATGCCATAGCATAACGTTGATAATTACTATCGATGATCTTCCCACAGAGCCTGCCTGAGTGCAGCCTCTATCAGAAGATGCGACAGAACGGAGGTAAGGAGATCTCCTCTGCCTGTCAGTTTAAAGCCCCTATTATACGGAGGGATGCAGGGGAGCAAACGAGTGCTGTCAGCACTCGCTTGCTCCTCGTTCCACGCTTGCTGCCAGCGCTAGATCGTCCGGGCAGCCCATAGAAGATAGCAGCGGAGGGATGTTCATGTGGTCTGATTGTTGTCTTCTATTACACAAGACCACTATTGTCCGTAGCGACCCATATGGGCCGAATATGGCCAATAATCGTTTCGTGTAATAGGGCCTTTAGTCATTAGGACCAGCAGCCAGTGAAAGGTGCTTATCCATGCACTGACTTCCTTAAATGCTCTGATCACTATAGATCACAGCATTTAAGGGGTTAATGACAGTCAGCTGTGTTACCGTGGCTGGCTGTCATTAACTCTGGTGCTGGCAACACTAATGTGTTGCCATCAGTGGAGCGGCCCCGCACACATTAAAAACCCTTTCAGTGCAGAAACGTATATATAAATATTTTTTCCTCTTTTGCAGTATGTTTTATAATAAAATGAAGTATCAAAAAAGTATGTTTGCCCTGCAAAAAATAAGCCCTCATATGGCTCATTATATAGAAAAATATACAAATTATGACTCTTTTGAGTGTGGGAAAATTACATATTTGCCAACAATTTTGTATGGGGAAGGGGGTTAAAGGACAACTCCGGCCAAAACTATTTTTTAATATGTTATTACTTATGGAAAGTTAGACAAATTTCAATGTACATTAATTATTGGAAATGCATATATAGGGCTATTTCCCTTAATTTAGTAGATCAGGGAGACTTCAGATTCTCTGAAATACTGTGACGTCACGAACCGGGGTGTAATTAAAATGGAGTGTCCAGCAGGGGGCGCACTATATATAGAAGTCAATTGACCATTGACTTCTATATATAGTGCGCCCCTGCTGGACACTCTATTGGAATTACAATGGATGTGTATGTAAATGTATTATACAGTATGTTTTTGATTGAATACATTTATGGAATACTTTGGGGAGCCCCCAAAAGTATTCCATAAATGTAATCAATAAGTACATTTGGAGGGCATCGAGCAGGGAGGGAGAGAAGTGCCATCTACCTCCCCCCTCCCTCCCTGCTTGGTGCTGCTGCCATAGATACACACCGTACTACTGCCCCATCATTTGCTAGAGCAGATAATGGGGGAGTAGTACCAGGGCGGATCTCCATGGTAAGCCTGCCGAACCGCCGCTGCCCGCCGCCGCACTGGACTACATTGAACTACTACTTCCATCACCTGCTCATAGTATGAGCAGGTGATGGGAGTTGTAGCTGGGTTATCGCTATCACATTGCCGCCGCCGTTGATGCCGCCTGAGCGCACGGGGAGCCACTCATCACACAGGAGCCATCATCCCCCTCCGCTCCCCCTCTTCCTTCTTCCGTGATCCGGCAAACTTCCCCCTATACCGGATTACTCCCCCCACCTGGGGCTGCCGGGAGCCGGTATGTGTGATCGGAGAGCGGCGGCCATGCGGGGGGAGTCAGCCGGGATAGGGGGAAGTTTGCCGGATTCCGGAAGAAGGAGGAGGGGAGCGGAGGGGGCATGATGGCTCCTGTGTGATGAGCGGCTCCCCCTGCGCCCAGCGGCATCGGCGGCGATGTGATAGCGATAACCCAGCTACTACTCCCATCACCTGCTCACTTTATGAGCAGTTGATGGGAGTAGTAGTTCAGTGTAGTCCAGTGCGGCGGTGGCAGGGAGCGGCGGTTCGGCAGGCATACCATGGAGATCGGCCCTGGTACTACTCCCCCATTATCTGCTCATACTATAAGCAAATGATGGGGAAGTAGTATGGTGTGTATCTATGGCAGCAGCACCAAGCAGGGAGGGAGGGGGGAGGTAGATGGCACTTCTCTCCCTCCCTGCTCGATGCCCTCCAAATGTACTTATTGATTACATTTATGGAATACTTTTGGGGGCAAGGACAGTTGCTCCCCAAAGTATAAATGTATTCAATCAAAAACATACTGTATAATACATTTACATACACATCCATTGTAATTCCAATGGAGTGTCCAGCAGGGGCACACTATATATAGAAGTCAATGGTACTCATTGACTTCTATATATACTGCGCCCCCTGCTGGACACTCCATTGTAATTACACCCCCGGTTCGTGACGTCACAGTATTTCAGAGAATCTGAAGTCTCCCTTATCTACTAAATTAAGGGAAATAGCCCTATATGTGCATTTCCCAAAATTAATGTACATTAGAAATTTGTCTAACTTTCCATAAGTGATAACATATTAAAAAATAGTTTGGCCAGACTTCTCCTTTATTAAACCAGTGAACATCTTTAATTTAATAAAACCAGAACAATAAAATAATAATATAATATGAGTCTTGAATGGGTCCACAATGAAATCTGGGAAGTCACATCTTATGTATCCACACTGCATTTTAACCTCGTAAAAATTCTCTTCCAAACCCTTGCTTTCTCAGTTCCATATGAGGGTGTGTTTTTTGCAGGACCACTTGTACTATTGTGTACCAATGTACTACGAAACCAGAAAAGAATAATTTGTTGAATGACATTAAAAAAAACAACAACACACAACAAACAATTCTTTAACTTTTGCAGATTCATATCTGTAATGGGTCCACAATGATTTCTGGGAAGTCACATCTAATGTATCCACACTATAATTTTAACCTCTTAAGACAGTGGGAATTTTTTTTTCTCCCCCTACACCCGTTCTAAGAGCTATATGAGGCTGCGTTTTGTGCAGGACCACTTGTACCAAAAAGATTTACCATGAAATCATAAAAAAAAAAAATTGTTGAATGACACTGGAAAAAACAACAACAAATAATTCTTTAACTTTTGCAAATTCATATTCTATAAATGAAATTGCTTTGCAACGCAAACTCAGACCCCTAGAAGTTTCTTATTTTTTTTTTGTCAATGGAGCTGTGAGAAGGAATTTTTCCTCGCAGGGCAATACCAATTATTCTTGTTTAATTTTTTTTTTAACAATTGGAAAAAGATGATGATCTTCTATGATCTTTATCTATCTATCTATCTTTTTATTTTTAAATGTATATTTTTTTCTGTTACAGTTTTGGCTCCCCTGCATTTGTGGTACATTGCAGTACCTATGTGTTACAGTGTACTGTCATTCTGCTAAGAATCATTTACTCCCTAATTAACAGTAGATCTTACATAGCAGCCCTGAAGTTCTTCAGAAAGACTCTGACTGTCAAAACAACTAATCGGTATCCTGCACTTGTGTTGCAGGGGAATGGTGGTGGTGCATCCGACACATGACAGGACAGGTACTTCATTGACTGTAGCATCTAGGGAATTAAATGACTGGCATCAGAGTTAACACCTTCATGCATGGTCACTTTGTAGCCAGAATGGCAAGCTTATGCATGCTGCATCTTACAGGACAGAAGAAGGAATAAAGTGACTGTAGTGACCTAGTGGTTAGGATCTGTCTGTGGTTTGCCCGCATTGAAATAACTACATGACATGACATACATGACAGAATAACATATGGATGAGTTTATGCTTGTCAATTATTTGTATCTGCAAAGATGATTTAAATGGGCCTTGATTAAAACATTGGGAATACCAATATAAGAGTGCACTTAATAGCAAAGTGTTCATGTATACTTGTGCACATGGTATATCATTATTATTGGTATTTTGGGAAAAAAATTATAATTATGATGAGATTTTATCAGAAAATGGGATATGGAACAATTGAGTAGGGGGAAATGAAGCATAGGGAAAAACAAAAATACATCCTTGTGAAATATTGACGTACAGATGTATACGTTCATAGACACCCTGACAGATGTAAATTATTATAAACACATCTAACCATAGAGACCTAAAACCCCTCAACACTGACATGCTAAGCTTTATCAACTCGTAACAGTATATGCAGCTGACTCTTTGGGGAGTAATTGGAGGAGTTTATCATACGGATCTTTACGTCAGAAGGAGAAAATAGACAATATGAAGGGAAAAAAGAATGGAAGGTTTGAGTCCAAAAATGGACAACCAGGGGTTATGTAATACCACAGTGCAAAATAATACTGTGTAAGCATTGTGTTGGCAGGAGTGCCATATAAATTTGTCAGGTTTATAGAAGTTGATCTTTTCCATGTGGTAAAGTAAATCTACTGAGTAGCATTCCTGTTTATCTTCTCCTTCTTAAATCTCTTCCCAGCTCAGCTAGCCCAGATAGTTTAACCTTCAAGAAAATTGGATCCAGATCCATCCACTTTCTATGTCCATATGTTTAATTACATGCTATATCGTGTGTCCCCATGAAGCTTCTTCTGATACTCTTAACCCCTTAAGGACACAGTGGATTTTAGCCTTAGGGACCAAGCCTATTTTTATTTTTGCGTTTTTGCTTTTTCCTCCTCATCTTCTTAGAACCATAGCACTTAGAATTTATCACCTACAGGACTGGTCGGGGCGTCATTTTTTGTACCACAAACTCAAGTTTTTTAGTATCATTTAAAAAAAATAATTATATAAATATTTGTACACCAATATTATTGTTATAGCTTAATAGATCATACAATTTCACATGCCACAAAATATAATGTGTTTATTTATTTATTTATTTTTAGGTTTTTTATATGTAAAATAGGGTGATTTTACCTTATATTGGGGGATGGGCTATGTCAAATTTTTTAAAACGTTTAAGTCCCCCTAGGGGACTATTACTTGCAGTCAGTAGATTGCATACACTGGTCAATGCCTTTGCATAGCATTGATCATCAGTGTTATCTGCGTTCTTCACATAGAGCATGCCTTTGGCAGACTCTATGTGAAGATCGCTGAGTTGACTTCACAGAGGTAAGTGTTGGGGTCCTATTAGATGAAGCGATTTTTACAGCAACTGATAAGCAAACGATTAAAAATTATTTTAGGGTCAGATCTAAATAACGATCTAAGCCACATGATTGTTGCCTGCAATTACACAGGATGGTTATTGTTTAAAGCGACTCTGTATCCACAGTCTGCCCCCCAAACAGCTTGTACTGTACCTTCAGATAGCTGCTTTTAAACCAAGATTTGTCCTGCGGTCCTTTTGGCAGGTGATGCAGTTATTGTCCTTAAAAACAACTTTTAAACTTGCAGCCCTTTGTCAAATTGGCGTGGCCTAGAGTGTCTATACCCTAACCTTGCACCCCTTTTCGTTCCTTTTCGTTTGGGGAGGGCAAATAGTGGATACAGAGTAGTTTTAAATTCGAACAATGTAACGATTTTCCGCACGATAATTACCCTGTGTATTAGGGCCCTTAGCCCTGTTTTAGTCAGTTAAAATGATCGGGACCCCCACAATCACACTTCAGGGGTACCGATCGGATAGTGAAAGGAGCGATCGTGTCGCCATGTCATTAACAGTGAGGTCCCAGCTATGATGTCAGTTTAGCTACTTTTTAGTTCTATACCCCTGGAGGGAGTACTGTACATTTACGCCCAAATGCACAAAAGCCCAGGCATTAGAGGATGATAATGTACTCCCTCTGTCATTAAGGGGTTAATGGGGTATTATTATTTTTAACTCACCTAGTGGAAGAAAGTTACACAATTACACAGTTTCTAATTAATTAAAATTGTAAATTTTAAAATCTATTTAAAAAAGGAAAGAAAAAAAAACAAACCTTCCTGTACTTATCAGCTGATGTAAGCCAGGAGGAAATAATATAGTTTTTTTCTGTTCTGGAACTGCCCAGAGTAGGAGAGGACTGCAGTGGCGGTTTGCTGCTGCACGGTTCCTGACAAATTCTGTGTCAGATTGGTAAGAACTACCCAACTTCCTTCAAGGCTGTGCTATAATCACTGCAATAGCAACTAAAATAAAAAGTATTACCCATATGACTTAACTTTCCTTCCTTTGTGCAGTAAAGTAAATCAATGCAACACTTTTACCTTCTTTAATATAAAGAAGGAAGTAAAAATAATCATCATAACTTAAAAGAAAATGTTTTTGGTCTTCACACAGCTATAAAACAGACATAGATTAGCTTATTTTATTATCAGTCCTATATATCACAACTGCTACCTTACTATGATATGGTGCCAATATTGCCCCACAAGACTCTGGGAAAAAAAAACGCTTTGCAAATTCTCCTTCTCCCCTCTGAGTGTTGATTGCATTATTATGGTGTCATGGTTCAGTTGGGAGGAAGAAGCCTTTGTTGAATGCTAAACAAAAATGAACAAAGCAGCATTTGCTAGATAGCATGTCTGTGATAGCGTGGGGAATACTTGTGTCCAGGTAAAATGTTCGCTCTAGAGATCTCTGCCCCATCATTATCTTTGGAGAATGTCTTTTTAGCACATGTATCTAATATATGGCAACTGTGGTCTCATTTGCTTTGAGGTTATTATATGCATTCCTTTTTGTTATCACTTATTATATGTCCTATATCTAAATATTTCCGGTACTGTACAGCATAAAAACCTTTTGAGTTACTTGCCAAAAGGCTTAATTCTATCACTAAAATTACCTAGTTGAAGCGATATTCTACACATCTGAAGAATTAAATTCAAAAGTTCAATATTCTTGGACAAGAGTTACTGTACTAGAACCAATGGCCATAAATAGGTAAAGCTAAAATACTGATAAAATAAAACAACAACAAAAAAAAATGCTGCATTTGCTGTAACTTTGTGGAATGTCTATTCTCATCCCTGTAGCATAGATCAAACTCTATTTTGACATACTGTAGTATATGCACAGACAACACATGTACGAGACCCCTTCATTATTCTCATATGTGATTCATAGTCAAACACCATTATATATAGCAGTGGAATCTGCTTTAGGTCATGCCATCCAATCTGCCAGATTCTAGGTAGATGGTAAGGCAAATCCCACTCCAACATATTACTGTTCATATATTAGATAAAGAGATAAGCATTACATTTGTTGTCCTAGCAAGGCACTCATATGCAATAGCTATGGAAGAATAACAGCCGCTCAATGAGTATTTTATATAAATATTTTCAACTATTCAGAAGAACTACATGATATAATTTGGTGAAATGATTTACCGCTATAGTTTTTGGCTTAGGCTAGTGTTATACTGCGTTATACGGTGTCCATAAATGTACACATCGAGGGAGATCGGTGCTATTCCATTCAGAAGACCCTGCTGGATATGTCCCAAATAGAGGCTAAGAAGACACTTTAGGCATATGGGAGGTGTATAGATTTATTTAGTGGATAGTGGGTCCTGCTCAATAAACGGTGTGAAACTAACCTCATGTGCATTTTTGTGCTACTACATTAAATCAGATGAAAGCTTCCTAACTCCTGTTACAGGATCACTGCTATTATAGAATAAGTTGGAAGAGATTTTAGAGAAGAAGCTTACAAATCATCATGCAAAAGTAGAGATGCTCCATTCTTCAAACATCCATAATGCTAGACCTCACATTCTTCCTTTTTTCATAAATATACATGCCAATTTAATGTACATGTATGTATATACATGTATAATCTCCCATTTATTTTCTTCACAGTATAATGCTGAAAGACAGGGGCTTATAAATAATTCATTACCCCCTCACTGCTTATGCATACAATCCTAGTTTATAGTGAGGGCCGTGTCCAATGCATTTGTGAGTAGATCTCGACCCAATTGAATTTCAATCATTTTTTTAAGTTAGGTTTAAGAAGGCTGGGTTTTATAGGGGGGAGGGAGGGCTAATGTGCGTTGAGGGTGGAAAGGGCTGATTATGCAGCAGATTTCCCTTTACTGGCTTTGTGAATATGTTTTTCATTTGCTTTACTCTGTCAAGAGGCCAGAATGGACATTATGATACAGTGACTGCTTGAAGAAAGACATAATTCTCTGGTAGCGTCATGTGGATCAGCACTTAGATCATGCATTAGCAGGTGTACAAGACATCATTTATTTGTAGGATTGTAGCATGCCAATACTTACAAAACCTATCTTTTGTACATTTGTTTATTGGTCCAAACAAGAGAAATGTAATGAATCAACATGGAGATGGCAATGTATCTCTGAGTCAAACCTTGCACCTAAGCCACTGTTAGATCCTTGGACACAGCCCTGCAGGGACTCGGGTTATTTTCAAACATTCTGAGCTATGGCCATGATGCCCGTCAGAAACTTTACATTCCCTGAGAGAATTATTCTGTATTCTGCTGTATTGGGGCAGGGAATTGAATTGCAGTGCAGTTCTTTTGCTATATATTCAGCACTGGTCCTGAATGGAGGTGATTCAGTTCATAGCATCATATTAGGGAATTGTTTGTTACGAGGTTTCCCAATGTAATATTAAAAGTGACTCCAAAGTAGAACTTTAATTCATGTAAAAGTAAATTGAGATGAACAGAAGCAAGTAGCTCTGTAGAAAGTGGGAGATGTACCACTGATATTAGAGCTCAGATTCAGGTGCGGATATCTAGTGCGGAAATGGCAAGTCTCAGGGCAGGAGGAGAGGGCATCTACGGGTAGCTAGAATGGCTTTGAGGAGGTGAATAACAACAGGCAGGATGAGGTAATAGGACTTAAAGACATAAAACAGTCTAACGATCTGCTGCCAAAATCAGTTTTCTTGAGATGGCAATAGAGGAGGGGGCAGGGGAAGAACGGGATGAGACGCACTAAGAGGGAGACAGAGAGCACCTTTTGGAAAAAGATTTAATCTGATTAGTCTCTAAGTGAATGGAGAAAGCAAAAGGAATTAAATAGCGATGAAAGGGCCTGGAGGGGGAGCCCAGGCTGCTATTGTGCCTGGTGAAGTGGAGACCCTGATATCTCACGCCAAATTAGGTCACATTAATCTGCACAACATTAAAAACCCATCTAAGGAAATCAGTGTGTTTTTGTTGGCCCCACTGACCTACTACTCTCAGCAAGCCTCTACATGGCAGTGTAAACACAAGGTTATGTATTGACCACCAAAGAGTAGGTTCATGTATCTTGGTGCTGATCAGTGGTCAAAGTTAACGTGAGTGATGTGTCTTACATGCCAGCACTCGTGGACTTTAAGGAAATATTTTAGCAGGGAGCCTGAATCAGTAAATTTGATTCATACACAAAAATGAATAGCTTTATTTTCCAGGCTGTATACAGTAGCTTCTAGTTAATGAGAAGACTGCGTTGTAAGAGTTGGCGACATGTTAATGTGACCCAGTGTGTGGGAAACAGTTCATATATTTATCTGGTTTTTAATTATCTTTTCCTTCTTAGTTCTTTTCTTCATCATTAGCATAGTAGAAACCTAGAATGGCACTTCTCAGAAAGTTCTTGAAATGATTCCAGTATCGATTTGGCACGAACAAGTGTACTCGTACATTAATGAGCCTGACCAACAGCAGCGTCACAGTAAAACAGGCATCAAGCATAGGTAGGGAGACTTGTGGGTGTTTACAAATTCATGAGAAGATCACAATTCTGCACAATGAGAAATATGCTTGTTCAGCACAAGACTGGTGACTCACCAAGCTTTATGGAAATGAGATAGATATATCTCAAGTGCTCATGTTAGAAGGGCTGGAGATAAGTGCAATGATGTATTTAATCTATATCTAAATTATCTTGCTCTTTGAAAGGGCTTTATCAGTGCATAAGAAAAGCAACACATGAAGAAAACGCATAAGTGCATAAAATACGTAAAGAAAAATGGATCTATAAAATTCAATTCCCTTTTTTTTTAAATCAGCATAATATTAGAGATGAATCCAAATTAGTGGAAAGGGAAAGGTAAAGCAAGGACCAGCCAACCAGATCTCTTATTTCTCATGGCTCTTTAATATAGCTATCTAATATATTGCTATGAGCAACTGCCACACTTTTTTTCCAGTAAATTTGATACATTTTATAGATATCTGTTATTTTGATAAGTTGTAGTATTTGTTTTGTGAATTTTAGATACAAACAACATTTTTCAGATTTGAACAGCCCTTAAAGGGGTTGTCTGGCCTTGAATTTTTTATTTTTTTTAACATTGTTAATGTTTATTTTTTTTGTCAGATCTCTTTTTATTGGAGAACTGACATCAGTTACAGAGAATGGCATAATATAAGTAATTTTCCAAGATTTTTTTGTAACAAGATAACAATAAACAGATGCCTTGTACAAATAAAGGAGCAAATGGCAAGCAGATAAGCCAGAAAACAAGAATATGGTACTTAAATTGCCACAGGGCAATTCAAACAACATAGTGTAAACACAAGACCTGAAAATAATGGGGAAAACAGGGGGGGGGGGGGGGGGGGTGTTATACCAGCGTCCAGCAGGGTGAGTAAAGTAGAGAAGGTAAAATAGTAACTGATCCGTTGACAATATCTCATGGCCGACCACTGTGCTGAAGGGTAATCCAGGGGGACCATAGTGTCAGATACCTTTTATGTGTCATGTTTTGCCTCAAAATTCCTTCCAGCCTGCATATCTCTTTCACCTTATCCTTCCACTGCATAACTGTTGGGGTGGAGTGGTTCTTCAGCAAAGTGGGGATAAGTTGTTTTGCAGCAGTCAGAAGGTGTTAGACCAGCAAGCTCTTACTAGGGTAGAATGGCAGAGAGGGGCCCATAACAGAACCAACTCTGACGTAATAGCAGAAA